>NC_142672.1:19793700-20013700 GCF_964200805.1 Pocillopora damicornis
ATTTTTAAGCAAACACGTCGGTCACTACCTCAAGCCGATAAATAACTTATGAATCCTCTCTTTTCTCTCTATCAAATCACTTTGGTTGACAGAAAAATATTGGTTTCAGAATGAATCTGTATAAACAATAGTGTCATTACGTTGGTTGACAAGCGGCCTAAAAACTGTCTGCAATTGGTTTCAATCATTCACAAAAAGTACCTAGAAAGTTAAAACGTGAGGCATTTGGTTACAGGTAAACTGAACAATGGAACTTCCATTCATAATCGTTCACAAAAAGTACCCAGAAAGTTGAAAGGTGAGGTATTTGGTTACAGTTAAACTGAACGATGGAACTTTCATTCATTTAATATCTGAATTTTCTCGAGCAATTTGTTCATAGTGAAAGAGCGAGCGAAGTTTTAATTTAAGTTCTACAACAAATATACGCTCCTGGTGAGTCTTTCCAATTCCGTTCAATTTGGACATTTGTACCTTAAATTGCACAACAGAAATTGAAGGAATTTTTTGAGAAAAGGCCGCATTACATTCCCTTGTGTCTCGTTGGAGTGTGCCGTTCGAATTTAGTTTTTGTGAAGGAAAGATCAGAGTTAAACACGCCATTACAGCAAACAAACGAGCAAACTCTCACAACTTCAAAATAAAAAAGTTGAATTTACTCACAACTACTTTCCTCGCCGTTTACTTAATGAACAGAGGTAAATTTTCGTACATGAATGAATGGTCGATGAGAGTGAATAATACTTTCCGTTAGATCATTAACTGATTTTGAAGAAAGCATTGTCGTGACAGTCCTTGCCAAACTAGTTCTGTTTGTTTTCAAATGTTCCTACGCTTTTTTTTCTTGCGCGCTCTCTAATTGACTTTCAGAATGTATTTCGTTAAGTTAAAAAAAAAATATGTTATTTGCCGGCTAAGGGTCGGTCCGTATGGTGAAAAACTGTGACCTCGGCCTTGAAAATGTTGCCCGAGGCCGTAGGCCGAGGGAAGCATTTTCAAGACCTCGGTCACAGTTTTTCACCATACGGACCTCCCAGCCGGCAAATAACATATATTTATCATACAGCTAGCAGCGCGCGCGGGCAAGGTGAAGTGAATCCTGTGTTATGCTTGGATACCTGAGCGGGCAAGATGAGCCCACCCTCGCCCGCTCGGGATTCCCTGTATTGATACCGCGCGAGAAAACTCACAAGGTTTTTAACTTATGGACAATGTCGGCACATACATAGAAAAAATTAGACGACCCTCTTGGGTTTATTGTGCTACAAAAACAGTTGGCTTTCACTCTCGACTCTCGAAATAAACAAGTCATTCTTGATTCTTATCAAAGCGAAATCTTTTGCTATACAATGAATCCTGGATATTAGCCTCGTTCTTTTTCTACTTTTTTTTTTGGACCGAGACTTCATCTCCGTTCCGAAAAACGCAAAAATAAAAAATAAAAAAAACTCGGCCAATATCCAGCCATTTTGACCGAACGCTTGGTCAATAACGCATATGAATATATTTCAAGCAGACCCATACAAATCTGGCAAAGGAAGACAGTACAAAAAATGCACTTCCGAGCCCGGAATTTGTCAGACGTATAGGTCAGTAGATTTCTCATAATTCGGTTTATGAAGTGTTAACGTCAGCGCTGATCACACAAGTATATCGTCAAAATCTGTTTCTCTTAAGAGTCTGAGCCAATGATATAAATAGAGCTATTGGTCAGCGTTCTCATTGTTTTTGCGTCTGTCAATTTGATGCTAAAAGCACATCAGTATAAGGTTTTGTAGCCAATGCTTCTCAACCTACGTCTCTAGAAAATAAAAAGACGCTGATTAATATCAGCGAGCCTGCAATATGCCATGAATATTGGTCAGAGGAGTTTTGGTGCAACAACTGTCACTCTAACATCTCAATGTGGATGTCTGCCATAACAACAGTGCACTAGCGCAGGGGGGTCATAAAAATGCTACAGAGCTTAAGGGAGGATCAGGCGAATCTTATCATGACAGAACCAAAATCCTCCACCAACCCTCTCCCTCCCCTCCCCCCGATTATAAAATAACGGTCTGTGCTGAATAGCTTGTACAGCCCCTCTTAAACAATTTGCACTCTACACGTTAATGCGCACAGCACAACAAAAACGAGAGTTATTCAATTGTCATAGACAAGACTTGTTTTAAACATGTCAGTTAAATATTTATTCTCTTTGCACTTATTCACATATTTTAGCATAATGTGCCGTCCAGTTTTAAGCTGTACTTTTACACAATATTTTAAAAGTACTACAGAAGTCGGCCAAGTAAATGAGCATATAGCCAGGTCTTAGGTTCTTGAACAAAGTAAGTAGTGAAGTGGTTATTGTTATTGTTAGTACAGACAGAATCTCACATACTAATGTCGACGCAAGACCACCCGCTTGCTTACCCGCTTGCAAGCGCTCTTTAACGTTTACCTAGTACATCTTATGCAGTTATTTGTGGTCTATCGAAAGAACACTACGATTTGACCTAAACCCTGATAACGAAGACCAACGTGCCACTGGAAGATGTTATCTACACTTTCTCGAGTCTCCTAGTCACTTTCTTAAATTCCCATCTTCTCGCTATTATTTGTGCAGTACTTCTCGCTATTATTTGTGCAGTACTTCTCGAGGGTAGTCGGTCTTTCATAACTAAAATGCTTCTTTCTCGTCGCTAGATTTTTCATGAATTGATAACTACGCGCTAAAGATGACATCAGCTCATGCCGCACAGTTTGGGCAATTCGTGGAGCATGATACACTATTTCAATTAGGTAAGTAAAATTAATTTCCATCGAAACAACAGTCTGACAACATTTTTCTTAATAGGTTATAATGATGTAGTAAAACAACTGCGATTTCTTCGTGACTCCAAGTGAGGGAAACCTACAGAGCACTAAAAGTGAATCTGTGGTAAGTGTTTCTCATTCAGTTAAAGCAATATCGCTCATTTGTGTTGTTTATCCGGTTCATATGTGTTTCCTGATGTTTGATAAAAAGCGTAAATAGTCTGTATATCTTACAGCGTTCCTCCATGATTATGATACAATCCTTTCATTCTCAGTCTTACTGGCGCCGAACCACCTGTAGGGAAAGGGAGCCGTCTGTCCCCGCTCTTCTCGTACAGGACCTGCTTTACAACGTCAAGGGGATAGTCCGTCTAGTCATCATAGTCATATTTGATATTGAGTGATAAACATACAAATTCGCGATGTACAGCTTTACTGAATGGCTGCCTTTTATCTTGGATCTCGCCTCCTGGAGTGCAACCCTTCAACAGACAGACGACCTGCAGAAATTTCGAACAAAAATGAAACAATAGATCCTTGAGGCTTAATATTGATTAACAGATCACCAGAGAGAATGAAGGTGATGAAAAAAAAGGTAACCCAGCAAAAAAAATATCAGAGTAATTAAGAATATCTCAGAAAAAAATGAGATCATTGGAAAACGTAGCAGGATGTTTTTCTTGGTTCGATTTTAAAGAAAGATCGTTGTTTTTATAACAGCGGCATCCATCGTAAAGGTTTTGTTTTTACTCCCCCAACAAGTTTTGTCCAAGCTACCAGCTACGCACGTTTCCCTCCAGAGGAAAACAGGCAAAGGGAATTTAAGTGAAACGCCCCTCCCAGTCGTGTTTTAAAAACCTTTGATTGTCCCGTGCGCTGAAACTCGATGTAAATGTACGCTCCACTCTATACTTAATGTTTCAGGAGTTCGTCAAATAATTATATATTCACAAGATGGGAGAGTTACGGACATAATATTTCGCACCATTCTATTTGCTATGAAGTGACTGTGCATTAATGTGCAACTTACTTGCTCTCGCCTTGCAGATGTATTTGAAGCGTGTGGTGCACGGGTAGTCATTCCATTTTCCGTCGGACTTCAAGACAGCGCAGTCCTCGTCTTTTTTTCTGGACCGACCCCCATTGTTTGGATCACCCGTCGCCCAGTTTTTATAACTTTGATGAGTTCTAAGAGAAAGACATAGTGCCTGAACTTTAATTGCCGGGTGAATAATCAAACTTCATTTTACCCTTGAGCAATGACTTAAAGGGCGATATCGCCTTTCATCATATAAACTACGGTGTGATACAAGGATTTCCAGCCCTGAGAAAAGCCGTAACAACACGCGTGAAAAAATATCGTATTTTTCACTTGTCCTTCACCATTCTCAATCCAAGGTCGCTTGTCGAAATTTTTTCGGATTATGGTTGCAAAAACGCTGAAAAAAATTTGTTTCACGCACAGACAGCGACAGCGTTTATTGAAAATCACGCCCATCGCCCATGCAGTTAGTTATATATATATATATATACATATATATAATATATACATACATACATATATATATATATGTATTTCCATTAAGCAGTAAACAACAAGGACAGTACACATGGTCAAACTCCTAACAGCTTTTTCTACCCAGTCCCCCTTTTTTTGTCTTGTGCCTCCACGCAGAGTTGTAATTAATAATATAATAATAATAATAATATACAGTATTTATAGAGTGCTAATTCCCAATGGTCCAAAAGCGCTTTACATGATAAAAATAACAAAATCCTAAACCTACAAAGCTACATTGTCATTCTATAAAAATTCCCAATGGTCCAAAAGCGCTTTACATAATAAAAATAAGAACAAAATCCTGAACCTACAAAACTACAAAACTACATAGTCATCCTATAAAAACATCATCATTCTATACAACATCATAACCAATTTTAAAAAGCCACGTCTTGAGCTTAGATTTAAAAGAAGAAAGGGAATTACAAGATCTAAGTTCGAATGGAAGTGCATTCCAAACAGAAGGTGCGGCAATAGTAAAAGACCGGCCACCATAAGTTTAAAGATTAAATCTAGATGTAGAAAGTAAAAATTGATTGGAGGATCTGAGAAGTCTACCAGGTGTATAAGGCTAATTACTTGTCGCTCCACGCCCATTGTCCTTCCCTTTGTATATCATTGTAGCCAATCCACATGAATGACTCAGCCAGCAGATGTTTTGTGACAAATTCTTGTTCTTTGGCGTTACTGATGCTCAGCAGGTCAGAGCGAGATCTTATGCAATCATTTCTTGCCATGTACCACGTGTGCGTGTTGTGTCTGACCAGGTAACAGTACACCATGTCTGTTCCGTTCATTAGGTGGGAAACCCACCCACGGGGACATAGCGCTAGAGAAAAATCAATCAAAATAGGTTGTAAAGCCGCGTGAGATGAAAAAAGAGAGAAAATTTTGAATTCAGTCTTGGAATAGACCAAGTTGAATATTTGTTGCAGGTGGGGGACGAAGAAAAATATGTTACCCGTCGGAACGGCTCGAACCTCAGATTCCTCGGTCATGCAATCGGATGCTTTGCCCACTGAACTTCAGAGAAATTTGCTTCTTATTGGTTTTGTACCATTCAGTTGGTGAAAAATACAATTGCGTGGATGGAAAATTTTAAGATTCAAACCGTCACAAGGGACTCGGATCTATTATCAACATCCTTTATCATGAAAAAACTCACTTATTTGATGTCGCCTGCAGATTATACAACATAGGTACTTACGTTTAGTGGTTGGCTCCTGTGTAACGACGGGTTTTCGGAGACTCCTCCATGTAAGAACAAATCCTTTCCTCTCGCGGGAACCGTCGGAATGCAGACGTATGCGAGCGTGGTTGGACATTGTTTGGAACTTTTCATCAACTGAAATGAAAGGAAAAAACTGTCAAACTTCGAAAATCCAAATGGCCAGTGCAGTGCTCTTTTTCTCAGTATTTCGTCATCATTCTTGGAATCTGTTAAGGTCAACCTAGTGGTGTGGATGGTACCGTCGGAGACGACAAAGCACTTTAAAAATCAAACTTATTTAAAAAGACAAAATTGAAACTGAGACTTCCCAGAGAAACTTGATATTTTATGTCTTCAAAATACGGGACGTAACAAGAAAGGAGACTTTGAACGAGCAGTCAAGTTTAAGTGAAAAACCACTCAGCTTATCAGTTTTATTTGGTCTGATGTATCGAGGAGCAAGAAGAAATTACCTGATTGTCCACAATGTCTTCCTAATGATGGTGAATTCCTTGAGTTACCATCACGTACTTCGACATAATCGTATCGGCAACCTCTACCGACTTTATGTATGTCAAATATTTTGAATTTCAGCTCAATGTAGTGGCCACGTGGCGCCGTAATTACCCAGATACAGTCCGCATTAGGAGGATAGCTGCCTGGATACCCGGGACTGGTCAGTGTCCCAGTAGACTCCGTTAGCTGCCGGCCACACTCTGTAAACATCAGGTGAATGAGCTTCGTAAGAACAAGCTAACTCTAGGTATATAGACCATGATTGGGCCTGTTGTATCTGAAAATGTTCTTGATTGTTCTCAAATGCCCAGAGCCAGACAACAGTGTCAATAAAGTAATTGGTTTTCACCGATCACTCTAATCATTTTTGATAATGGTGATGATGTTTTTGATTATTTTGATGTTAAATAATGCTCATGATAATAAGTAATTATATAGTACTAATAGCCTCACCATTTGCAGTTTCCTTAACTTCCACCTTCTTCGCTTCCCATTTGGCATTAAACCCATAGTAACCACGCTGTACATTTGAGTGGAATTTAACCAGCAGGACGTTGGAACTTGAACGAAGAACAGCCGGGAGTTTGGAGCCACAGAACTTGCCGATGCGACGGGACGAGACAGTTTGGCCATCGTACACTGAGACGGAATCATCGCATAATGGATAAGAGCCTGTTGATCGATAGGATAACAAAAGGTAATTTTTAAGTTGCATTCAAACTATATCGAGGAACGAACGCTTTCCTCGCTGCTCTAGAACTGTTACTCATTTGAGCAATCGCTGACAGGGTTGTATGCAAAGTTAACGGTTAAAGAAATTCACTTTTGAAAAATTATGTTATACCAACGTTTCTCAAATCCACTCCAGATATAAAAAAAGCGGTAGGATTTAAGGACAAAGTTGTCGAAGGGTCCTGCCTCCAAATTTTGACCGAAGGGAAGGGTACATGCTTCAGAGGCGCGTTTATTCAAGCGATACCTTAATTTAAAGGAAAACCCTTGTTTGAAGATATCATGTATCGTTTATAACGATCTGTACATACCAGGTTCACAGTTTAATGTTTCTTGATAAAACGTTTTTGAAAAATATTGTGAAATATCAACTTAAAAAATGGCCACAGTATCCTCAAAATGTCGGAATGGTTTAACCCATGAAAAGGAAACATGAAGTCAGACTCACCATAAACATTAAAGAAGAGAAACTTAAATTCAATTCTTTGTCCATCTGGCACACGAATAACCCACTCGCAGTTCATTTTTCCTGGATAAGGCTTAGGATAGTTGGGTGAATTAAATCTTCCGCTGACCGCTTGGAATTCGTGACCACAAGCTGTAAGTGAAAACAACAGTCCTCACTTTGAACATGTCACATATATGTTAAAAAAAAGCAAAGGTACAACAAAGAGACATGATTTATGTAACATTTGAAAGAATCAATTTTTTTTAAACGCATTCATAGACGTAATGTTCTTTGCAACCCAATCGGTCGGGTAGCTTTACAGGATACGCATTCAGACTCAACGAAAGAGAGAACGAGACGCTAGAGTTTGGGGTAGGTTTGTTTTGGAATCACCGGCGTGGTGGATTTGGTGCAATATGACAGTGTCTATCAGGAGTATTGGTATTAGGCTTTCAAGGTCATATCGACTTCTCAGATACATACCGGACGGGCATTTCTGCTCATTGCATAACCTCTCATCCAACGGTTTTCCCTGGCAAGTGCGTCCATTTCTACTGGGTTTTGGATTGTCGCACTGCCGTACTCTGTGCTGTTTACCACTACCGCAGCTTTTACTGCAAGTGTTCCATGAAGTCCATAACGACCAACCACCATTAATGATCACCACCGGAGTTACTGAAATCATATCAATGGAATATCCGCAGAATGTGACTTTTTTCTTTTGTGCGCCACAAATGTTCCAAATTTAGACAAGATGGAAATGCAGTTTAATGAATGTTGTCCTTTTTTTTGGTTCTTTCAGGAGGACAGGGCATGTATGAACCTCTGCTAAACTTCAGAATGAGCCAATTTCTTCCCACAGTGTTTAATAAGTATCAATAACACCATTGTAGTTTATGCAATTTTATATATATGGCATGATAAGTTTACATGAGGGACACATATTTTCTGTACTTGCTTAACTTACCTGGAGACTTGAAGCGATCCTCAGCACATAAATAAGTTTTGTCCCAACCATCTCTTCCGTTCTTCGCATACCATCTCATACAAGGTAAGCCTGCAATGCGGTTCGAATACGACCACACAAATCTAGACGACCAAAGATTCATGTTAGTCTATGGGACGTTTAAAATTAGAAGGACTTTGGATATTACTGATACTCGACATGTCTCTCAGGTCCATCCTCTCAAAAGCATTCAGCTTTCCGTCGAAGTTTCCCTATTGGTTGTCTCTCCGACAGGAACTACAATTTTGACATCAAAATCGCTGTTCCTTGTACATAATTACAAAAGAAACATTTGTGTCACGATTCCGTATTCTTGAAATTAGCTTTCTGTTTCATGGGATCAGTAGAAATATAACACCACATAAACTGCGTCAATTCCACGGAATGTTTTTCGCTTTTGTTAAAACCAGAATCCGAGGAGTTCATCCTATCTAGCTCTGTTGTTAGCACCAGAAGCAAACGTGTTGGTTGTTTTTTGAGGGTATGATATTGTTTTTATAAAAGCAATTTATGAAAAGAAAATCATTTTGTATTTTTTTTCATCAACCTGTAAATCTTATTGAGGGTGGAGGCAGTGAACAATCAAGCATAGCTACTTTTTCAACAATTCTTAGCCACGTTGAATTCAATTTCTTTGTAAAGAAAACGCTTGTCAACCAACCACTCTTCTACATTTTGTTACTTTATTTTACTTCCTGATATGTGAAACTAACCGTGAAATTGTTGCCTTAAACCACTTCGACCCTCGCTAGCTCACCTGTAGGGAAACCCGCCGTCTGTTGAGATACACAGGTAGTTATTGTCCCAACGACCTCTTTTAGTACCTTGTGAATCCTCAGGAACAAGGATTCGTGTACACTCCCTGTTATTGACTTCTCCTTGGTCTGACCAGCGCATTTCTGGTTGCCTCTTGTCCGCCACCGAACACAGTAGGTAATCCTTAAAGGTGAAATAGTCCAATCGCTCAAATATTCTTACGCATGTTTCATTTGGGCCTGCTCTTGGTTTTCGACCAAAGCTGAAGTCTTCCGGGAATTTTGGCCATTCTGTAAAAAACGATGATCGGTTGACCAATGGTTTAGAATAACGAAGAATACCTATGACATGCTGCATAGACCTCTTTTACAATTGCTGGGCTAGTTTGTTTTTAGCTCTCTTAAATGCATGTAGCTCTTCAAATACCTTGAACGTACACGAGAAGAAAGAACTATTAGAAGCAGGCCAATGTGCAATGACGTTAAAGAACAATAACCATGCCGGCGTTAAACCAAACGAAGTCTTTGTCTTACTCTGTTCTTGAACAGGAAAATAATATCACATGTACTTATGTGGAATTGGACTACAGAAAAAGTCAGCCAAACTCGTGAGTTAGGGGGTTTATAAGGTAGGAGGGCTGGTACAGACAATTGAAAACTTTCTATGTTACAATACACACTCCCAAAGTATATGGGAACTTTTAATGCTTCAAACATACCTGCACACTCCTTTGTGTTACACATCCTTGTATCGGAGGCCTTACCCACGCAGTATTGACCCCCGGAGGACGGTTGAGGATTGGTGCAGGAGCGAAGGCGACTCTGAAGTCCTCCTCCACACTTACGTGTGCATGTTGTCCAGGGCGTCCACCGGGTCCAGTTGCCATCTGGGAACAATTTTAAAATAAAATTAAGGAACATTTAAGATGGAACAACTATAAGAATAATTATTTTCTTGTTGTTATTGCAATTTTTGTACAGAGAGCTGGCAGAGATGGTGTAGTATAAATGTACCCTCATGGAGGAGATTTTATTACCGAGTTCAATTCCAGGACGTAGCGTCATATATGGGTTAGGTTTGCTGTTGGTTTTTTTTGTGCCGTTTCCCAAATTCTACTGTTTTCCAAGCCTCTCTCTACAAGTACCAACTTTCCAAATGGATGATGATGTAGTTGGACGGTGAAACCACTTTGAGGATGTGCCTCGGTTTAACTCCCTGATTATATTTGTATTTTTGTATTATTTCACAATTAACTTAAAACTGACGCGAGCGTTTTCACTCTCTCTCATTTCACACTGGTAAGAAACTAAAATTTACTTTCATACACGAAAGGTAAGGCGAGATAACCTTTCTGCCGAATAAGTTTTCAATCACAGCATTTACTTAGATTGTACTTGCCGGGAAAAAAGCAAACACACGCACACACACATACACACACGTGCACATTGAAATAGCTAAAGCCTTAATCTGTTGCAGACCAAAACGCTTCCTCTGACGATTGAGGAACGGAAAAGGGAAACAAAAAGAACACGAATAAAAGGTAACACTAATTTAAAAAAAAAAAACCTACCGATGGGTTTTCGATCTTTTGTAGCACACAGGAAATATCTGTTGCGTCCCCAAGTCGGATCACGTGGTTCACTCCATTCCAAACAATTGGCTCTTTCCTCAGCAGTTGGCGCATGCGTTAACCACTTGAATTTGTAAATTCCGTCATGTGGCCAACAGAGATAAGATCTGTCCCAGATCTCATAGTAGGATTTCGTTGGTGTGCGAATTTGGAGGCACTTTTTGCCAGGTACGGGTCCTCTGGTTGAAAAACTAACACCAGACACAATTGAAAAATAAAATAACGTGAGACGAGGCAGTCATCCTGTTTGGTAAGTCTGATTGGTTTAGTTTGGCTTCCGAGACTTAAGATACACAATGCACGTGTTGAGGATTTCTTCAAAGTGAAAAAGGAGCATTTTAGAGTTGGTTTTTTATGTCAGATAGATTGGTATGGTTGCCGATGTAAACGAACCTTTATAGGGACAACACGAAGAAGTGAGAGACAAGAGCTTTTCCAATGTACCCAAAAAAAGAACTGGAAACAAAATATTTTTTATCTACAATTATGACTCCAGTTAAACTAAGAAGGTTAAACGTTGGGAACGAATAAGAACAAGCTTCAAAAATCTGTTCAAACTCGTCTCTTCCAGATAAATATACGGTGATCGATGAAATTTAATAAAAAAAAGCCCGTACTAGTTCAATGGCCTTAAAATTAGGATCAGTGCTCTGCAATGAAATTACAACTAAGTTATTGTTCAATTCCTCTAATTTCAATGGTCTCTAAGTACGGTTTCCGTAACAGTTGTATAGGTTTGCACTTATTCCCATTGCGCATCCTTGATGCACATTCGATTCAACGCTAAGGCATGCCTTGTCATATATTGAGCTCGCGCAAAGAATCAAAAACTCAACAAATTAGAATGCAGATGGTTAAAGGGGGTAAGTTTCTAAAGAAACTATGGTGTTGCGTCGGTTGGAGAGTATAAAAGGGTAATTTAGAGTTAAAAACGTAAATTGGCCACGTTAAAGGGTTTAAATGTTAACGTTTTGAGCGTTGGCCCTTCTTAAGAGCAATTGGTGAAGCTCTGACGGAGGGCTAACACTTACGGTGGCCAATTTACATTATCATCTCAGATAGTACTAAATTACCCTTAAATGCAGATGGTTGCTGCATTTTACGCGGTGTAACCATATTGCCTTTGTATGTAGGGTGATCCCCACATTTTAAGGAAGATCACATCCTTTTCTTCTTCAAAGGACTAATTAAGGTGGTTTAACCTCAAAGCGGTGGCTGCTGTTACCTGAGCGAGAGAGATTTTTTGTCCTTTCTGTAGCACATATAGTTGTCTCTCCAACTAGCTGATCTATGGTGAGTTATTCGAATACATCTCGCATAAATACTGTAAGTCGCGTTCTTCCTCATCTGCCCATTGCTACTCCAAACAAAATCTTGCGGGAACTTTGGATAATCTAAGAATGAAAAGTTGAATGACACGAATAAGTTGAATGACACGAAAGACTGACTTTTAAGAGCTGTGGAAATCGATCCTGAGTCAATTCACAGACAGTTCTTAATTTTATCATCTGAGTATAGGAGACCATGAGAGGATATTGCATTTTAAGCTATTTTCAGAGTGCATTCCGTAAAAAATAGTGATGGTACGAACCTGGACACCTGTACAGGAGGTTTACTTGCTGGATGTCCAGTATACTCAAGTTAGTATTGCCAAACGTTTTAATGGACCGTTGTCGTGCCACAATGGTCGGTAAACCGTTTTTAGAGAAGGCTTTCGCGCCGTAGTGCATGACAGACTTATAATCGTACTCCACACCAAGACTGTCAATCCTCCGTGAACTGTATTTGTGAAACGCGTACTTGAACTCTGCAAAATGAGAGAAGCAGATAAATTCGTCTGGGAACAAACGTTGTATATTAAAACAGAACATCATACATTTGGGTACCAATATTGTCGGAATCATGGACCAGTCGATTGGGAGATTTCCCAGACCTCAGGTCTGGGACACAAGGATTTGTGTGTCAAATATCACCCTTGTCCAATCGTAACTTACAAACAACTGATTGAGAGATTGATAGACTAATCGATTGCTTGATTGAAGAGTTCAAGACGCTGATGAGAGGTAATGCACGCGAAAATGTACGGTGCGATAAGGTTGACCAAATCAGGTAAGGAATAACATCAGTCCAACTCAACATCCATCAATAAATCCCTCTGTTAAACAATTGAACAATAATCCCATCGATTAATGAAACATAACTAGGTAGCTCGTCGTGAGGATCTTATAGTGCAGAACTTCCTTAAGTGAATTAATGTGTTTTCTATTTACAATTTAAAACTCACTGGGTATTATGTTTTCCTCCTTGATTTCAATATAGTTATCTCTATCGGGGCGGTTCTGTTCGTGCCAAAAACCAACCAAATGCCCCAGTTCATGGACCACAATACCATGGTGCGCGCATCCTCGTCCAAGGGAAGTGGTTTGTCTACCACCAATTCGGCCAACATCAGAGTTACAACTTCATTGAAAGAGTAAATCAAAGTGCTCTGTGAGCAAACTCGTGAATTGACACATGATTTTTTAGATTATGTTTAATGTTATCTGGTTTAGGGAATTTTGTGGTTGATTGTCATATCTAGAGTACTAGCAGTAGTTCAGTGTTCGCTAATGTAGCAAAGAAACAAAGTAACGTTGGGATAAGAAGGCATTACAATTAAAATGATCATGCTATTACATTTGACAAGGTGGATGATGTCATGTGTTTTAAACGTCTATCATTTTTCTTTCTGGTTCAAAAGAAAAGGTTGGAAGTAAATGTGGGTGAAAAGTGAAATTTACTGTCTTTCGTTGTAAATATTAGAAAATCAAGGCAATACTGTCTTAATGAAAACATTAACGATTCCCTCTTTATCAAATGAGACAAACGGGAACGAGTTTTGAGTGATATAACTAAGCCAAGCCTGCCACCGTCATTTTGGATCTCCGCCTGGGTAGATTTAGGTCACGTGCTAGGCAACGTATGATCAATAACAAGATAGAATTTCATTTCAGGCCTATTTATCAATTTTGTGGTGTGTAACTTTCGCATTTTAGTACGTTGTTTGTATGTTGAATCTTCAAATTGTCTTGAAACTTAAAAGAAAATTGTTCTTGAAAAATTCACTGAAAATCGGTAGCTAAAATTGTTTGTTTAGGTGTTATCTGATTTTCGTGTTAACTTGTTATTTCGTCAGTCGCCGGCATCTTTTGTTGCTTCTCACAGGAAAAACACACGCGACGAAACGTAATGATCAATTTTGTCCTCAATCTCACGCTATAACAGAAAAAGCTTTTGAACATCTGTAAACTCCGAGCGCTTCGCAGTAAGTGATATTTTCAATGAATCTTCGGATTGTCTTCAAGTTCAAGGACTGTAAATTACAATTTTATGAAAAACGAAGGTTGTTCTGTTATTTCAATGTGAATCCTTGCATGCCTGCCAGTCGCTGGCGCCGCTTGTTGAAACTAAAACGAAAAAAAAAACTCTTTTAAGATTATCATTGGCTTCTTTTTCACCCCACCACTATTCTTAGCAACAAAGGTCGCCATTTCGTCTGTTTAATGCTCGCCAAAAACTATAAAATGCACTCAAAAGCCTAAAATCTAAAAAAAGTTTACAGGAATCGACCAATCGAGCGAGCGAGCGAGCGAATGCTATTCCCCACATCGTATCTATAACTCGCTCTTGCGCATGCGCGCAATTCACGAGTTAAAAAGGGTTCAAACCAATAAATCAATGTGCTATCAAAGCATTGGACGACGTCAGTTAACTTATTCCTTTTTGCAGCTAAGATATTATACAGTCTAACCTCTGCCTAACGGCTACCATGGGAGGGAGGGGGGGGGGGGACGGAGAAAAGTGCCTATATTGAAATAGAGGAAAAAAGCTCCATAATCAAAAAATATTATCGTACGGATACTTACCCTTCACCGTAATAAAATTCCACGTAATCCACCTGATTCTCCCTTTCTACGAATTTGATACAGGTATGTTTTTCGTATTCTGCCATGGCATCTTTTAGAAGTTGACGAATTTTGCTGTTTCCAGCTGAAATAAAAAAGGGGAATTACGGATGATTACCGACTCATCAGCTTCTTCCATATGAAATATATTATAAGAAACTTGGAAAACTTACGAATGCTGTATGCTATTGTATACGGTATGATTCCCTTTGGCCATAGGTTTGATCTGTCTCTTATGGGAGCCGAGCCATCAACTCCCTTTCTTCCTACATTTCTCCTTGGCAGTTTCATATCCACCTGCCACTCGCTGCCTTCTTGATATTTAGCTGCAAAACATCAATGATGATAAATGTGATTTATTGATACAATCGAACCTGTATCAAGCAGAGAATAACGAGGTGATTCCTTAATACAGGTTCCATAGACTAGGCGTATTTTAGAAAACGATAAACAACACCACTTTATGCCACAATTGACCACTCAAGGAGTCACCATACGGTTTTCTGACCGAGCGAAATCTGGGTGCGAACATAGCGTGAGCTTTAAAAGTGTAAAAATGCAAAACAAAGATGGCGGTGTGTTTAAAAACAGTTTAACATAATACAGTTTTTATGTGGTGGAATCTAAGGTTTCTAGCAACCGCACCCGTAATATTCATAGGCCTTCTACGCCTGAAAAAGAGGTCAATCAAAGAGAAAACACCGTGGGAAAGATTGCCAAAAGGCGACAGATTCGAAAGTTTACGCATGCTCCGATAGGGATCTTTCGAGCAAGATATATGGCGTTTCCTTCGGTGGAATTTCCTAAGATTTTCTGGACCATCAAACATATTTGTGCCCTTCCTAGTGCCTTTTGATAGGAAATATTCATAAGACCCAAATTTGAGAATGAGCGAGAAAACATAAGAATTACAAATAGCGAGGAAATTGCCTCTGTAACCCCTATGCTTTCGGCTTTTAAATGGTTGGCAAGAAAAATTCCACAAATTGTAAAAATTTTGAGAGATTTCACTGGAGCAAATTGAAGAAACTTAAAGGGAAAGCCAAATTATCGCTGGCGAACGCCTCCCTTCGTGGAGAATTAGCTTAATAACGAAAATCATATTAATAATATTTACGACAGCAAATGATAGCCCGAACCTCGCTCATCGCCCTTTTAATGGCTTTTAGTGACCTAAAAAAGCGAAAATATAAAAATTTTCTAGGTAACCAATTAAAACCCTATAAAGCCTCCTTAATGAGCAGAATCTCGCTCAAAAATGTTACTTTGATTTTGGAAAGAATCTTGGATAAAAAAATTACTTGAAAGATTATTCCTAGTTTTATTTGCGTGGTCCTACTTTGACCGTTTAATAGAGGTAAAAGAGAATAAAAACAGGTCGCTGGGACTCAGTAAAGGGTGACCGTGACCGCTTAATACAGGGTGACCGATTAATACGGTGCTGCTAAATACAGGTTTGACTGTGATGAGTAATTTGTTGCTCCTCTCATTTCAAGTGCAGGGGATGAGGAATATTTCCCAATCTATAAGCGGAGGACACAGATCCAATCGAAATTGCTTTTCGCGGTCAATTAAAGACAATATTTCTCCTGCTGTTGGTCAAGAAGTGATTTGGTTCCTCTTAACTGTTGTTAATTTAAATCTGCCAGAATTCCCACACAGCTGTTTTAGTCTGATCGACTACACTGCTCGTGAGTAGCCCTATAGTGTGCAGTTGTAAGACAAAATGAATAACTAATTCTGTTTCACAAACATACAGGCATGACGCTATCGACATTGCTGATTCTAACAGTATGCAGGACGGGTGTCATATGAACTTCGTAATATAATACGTTCACCGTAGAGTCTCTGTAGCTCGTTGGTAGAGCATCGGAGCGCGGAATCGATTCCTCATGGGGACTCAGAACTTTTTCTTTGTCCCACGCTCGTGACAAGACGAAACATATCTTTCACTATTTCATTATTCTGTTTTGTTGCTTAGTTTTGAACGACACGTAGATCAGCCCTAAACGACAGATTATGCGCTTTCGATTTTTACGCGTGGTGACTGATTTGGGCTTTGCCACGGGATAGAAATCTCTAGCTCATTATCCAATTGAGTTTAACACGGAACGAAGATAAGGCAATTAACTCTGAGAACAGAGAGACCGACCATGCTTGTTGGTCTCATAGAAGAGCTCTAAACGGAACTATATATATATTGACAAGCGCAGAAAAACATAGACACGATGATGGCGTCAGAAAAGTACTCACGATCTCTTGCAGAAATTACTTACGGGTTTGTTGGGAAAACCTGCAAACGTGAGACGTACGCGGCAAAACGCAACAAAACCCCAGAGGGTTTTGATTCTTCAGCTTTAAGTTCTGCTTGTGGCTGAACCGAAAGGACAGAAAAGCTAATAAAGTGAGTTAGTAAAATCATTTTTTATTTTGCCGACTAACCATTCGAGGAAATGAAATGTCCAAGCAAAAGGGTACCCAGGGAATGTTTGCAGGTAAGACGGTGAAGCATCAATAAACGTCGATTGACAAAATGAACTAACATTTCCTGCAAACGTCGCGGGTGGCTCATGATGTTAATCGTTTCGAACGCCGCCAGAACTCTCCCTTGGTACAACAAGTGAGGATAGTGGCGTTGGATTCCAAATAGAAAAGTAGACAAAATGCCTTCGAGAGTCTCCGGACAATTTTTCTGCTCAATGAATATTTTGTTTTGTTATACCCTTGTCGCTGTCGCGTTTTATTATATTTATTAATCGGATTTGGAGGACATAACAGAACAGAGAAAGAAAGGCAGCGAACGGAAAAACAGACACTGAGTGTTAAAACAATGTGGACAACAGCCAAAAGGGTCATCACTTTCGGTAATTAATTTAAACCATAGTATTCGATTGGATTATTGTGTTGATAAGACGCGTTGAAACATATATCACTGATCACTCAAACGTCACTTTACAACAAACAAATTGAGAGCAGGTTTCTTTTTGTTCATGAAGGGCTGTTTTCTTATGATAACTACTTTACTCTTGTGATAACTAACTTTTCTTATGATAACTAGTCAATTTTTACTTATGTATTAAAAGTTATTTGATTATCTTTAAACTGGAACAGCTACCAAACTTTCCTGTTATCGCAAATCTACAACAACAACAAACAAAATCTCTTTTCTCTTATCAGCTTATCAGGTCATGGGTTAGGTTCTAGGCATTTCTGGACCAGATTCAAAACTCCTGCCACTAAAATTTGTTTTAGCTATCAAAATGTGACCTTGAAAGCAGTATGGAATTCCTTAATGTTTCTACATCTCAACAGTCTCAAGTCAGTCGTGTTTTGGCGTTTTTGTTCGAATTTCCAGATTGTTCTTCCCCACAAATCCCCTCACGTCCAATTCCAACCTTAAGACATCGCACAAGGAGCTGTTTTGTGGACGTGCTACTTAAAAATCCAATTTGTCCGATCATTAGAATTATCTTTGCAACACACCAGTGTCAAATGTTCCTGCGAAGTGTTACAATTTTATGTCCAATTGACAGCCGCTGACAGACGACTGAACTCCGGGTCAAGAGGTTGACGTGATCTTGAAAAATAAACGTGTCTTTAAAGTACACAGAAAGCCACAGGCGTGATCGACTTAATGGAAATCCTAAGAAATGAATCCACAAATCTTTTCAAGAAAACACCTTTTCCACGCACCCCCGCTCTTGCACGTGTGAGGTGCACGTGCTTGCTGAGCGTTCTGACGTTTGCATGAGTTAAACAGACCAAGTTAATTGCTACCGCTTTTTCTTCTTTTAATACCACAGTGAAATCATTCAAAAGCGGGTCTTTTTCAAGTGGACACTCTATCTTAGACAATGATGGCTATCCGCCTGATGTATTTAAAAAAAGATTTAACTAAATCCCTAGCCATAATGACACCTTTGATTTATTAATACACCTGAATAATGCTATTCGTAGAAAAGACTGGGCTCAAAGGCTAAGAAGAAACAAGACGGCAGAGAAACGAAAACGACCTCGTTAGATTGCCTAACTCAGCTTTAGTAGTATTGCTCATATCATTGGTTTAAAATTTGAACTTAAACCTTTTGAAGTAACTGCAGCAAAAAAAATACTTAATTTACAAAGTTCTCGAGTTAGTTTGTTTTTGATGTTGTTGAGTGTGAAAATCCACCATGCCTCAGAAAAAACTGAAATAAACAGTTAAAATAAGTAAAATACTTAAGGTAAGAGAGAATCATCCCGACTGGGTTAAATGCTAACTAAAATTGTCCATGTACATAGAGTCCATTATTGTGACGGAAACAATGTTCGTTGCATTGGAGTTTTTGAGAGCTTCCGTGAAGTCGTGCCGGTTATCATTAAAACCACTTTCGGACCCGATTTAAAGGAAGTGTAGTTCCGGCTTGGAACTCTTTACCTTTTCCTGTTATGACCAGTCAGCGCCAACGAACAATAAACAATGTGAAAATTCATTTGCAGAATCTACCGCCACAGACAATGCCTTTTATGAGAAAAAAAGTCTTCAAAAGAAACTTTGAAATGCGACCGGTAAATGCATTTACGCTCACTCTCTTCGAGTGAATGGAATGCCAATTGGAATTGAGTTTTCGATTTAAAGAAAAAAGGAATATTGAGAGGGAGAGAGAAAGAGAGGGAAGATAAGAAAACACACTTGTAGCACCAGAATAAATATTTAAACAGTTAATGCCCAATGTGCACATGTGCGTGTCACGATGTTTTATCCGCTTACCAAGATAACCTCACGAACCGGAAACAGTCATGACGTGCCTGTCTACACCACATGTGTGAGTCTCAATTAAATTCGCTATGTGTTATCTTAGAATCTATGCGGCTGATATCTTAAGAAAACTCAGCTACAAAGTATGCTACTTCTATCATCAAACAATCTGAGGCAGAATCACAGCTGGAGTGCTTGGTTTTCTCGCTTTTATTTTTCCAACGGATACCTTTTATATAAAAATTACTACACCAGGCACGATTCAATCAATTTTGATGTCTGTAGTGAGAAATACAATCGAAAGTATGATGTAATCCGTTCGCGACGAGGCGTCGAAATCGTAAAAGAGCTTTTCAATCAAGTGATTATGAATTGGAGACGGTTTCATTGTGACAAAGTTGCAGGTCACGGGGTAGGCCGGCTTCTGTCATTAAGTAGTTGTGTATGTAGTATCACTGGTAAATACGTCAGTTAAACACCCGATATTTGTCGAAAATGAATATAGCTTAAAAAATAGGAAAACTTGGCAAATCATTTTCTAAGACAACCAGTCAATTTGAAGGCCTGCGGACCAACCGGGGAGTGAAGACAAAAAGGACTGGATTCGAATGAGTGTCAAAGTCGGGCCTAATGACCTTCTCTTTATCTCTGGTTTAATCAAAGCCACGAGGATTTTCTACCAAAGCTTTTGCTTCCCAGCTTATATTTGATCTCTTAGCCACCTCGTGTTTTGTGCGACAAGCACAATGTTAGACAAATTTGTTTCATAGCTGAGACGTGGCTGTCACGGAGCTTGAAATGTACGAGAGAGAACTCCCTCCCAGACAATTATTTTTTCGCTGTGGAATGCTTTTCGGTGAAATACCGACACAAAATGACACAATTTTTTTCCTGAACGATGGATCAAATGAACCGACCAGGTTCTAAACATGTGCCCTGATCAAGTTCCTAATTCGTTTTTGGAGATTTTGAGTCTGCTCACAGTATGTTGTCTGTAATCACTTACGAAGTTTAGCATATTTGGTGTAATATAACCTAGTACAAACACACTCAAGAATTCTGCCGTGTTGAAGGTTTCAATCTCCTCAGAAACCGAACACAGATATTTACTAAGTGTTCACTAAAACATTATCAGACCCGTCAAAACCTGATTATTCGTATTGAAGGCGAAATTCCCGGCTTAAGAACACAAATAATCTACGCGGGACCACTGTTTGCGGTTCTCTCTTGTGAAAAGCATTGCGAAAGCTGAGATGTGTACTGCCCTTGCTGTTGTTTTGCTGCAATTAGTGTCATGAATCTTACGCATTGAAATCTGAGAAATAAACAGACTACTTTTATCCGCATCAATGCCTTCTTTGCCGAGTTTTATCTCTAGAAATTTATAAAGACATGGCCACTGAAATGGTTACGGCTTCCTCTTAAAAAATACCCTCGTCGGACAAACCATTTGAGTTATCTATTTAGAGGAACAATTTTCTTAATTGAGCGAAAGTAAAATAAATCTTACTAAGGAATAAAGCAATTTGATTAAAGGTTTAAACTATGACACCAATATTAATCTCCATGATACGTTTGTGAATACATGGATGGTGGGTTTGCTTTCTTAGCGATGAAACTGTTGAAATGCTAGCGAAATGTTGGTTTTATTGTGTAACTATTAAAATCGATTACGAAAAGATTATGTCAGAGCTGAGTGCACTGTGTTTCTTCTTGGAAGGGAAGAAGCAATTGCACTCAGGGACCTCACTGAAACCGATAAGGGCTCAAAGATCACTTAGCTTGCGCAAACCGAATGATTCAAACAACCAACCGATGGGAAACAAATAAACTGTTGTTGGCCTTAACACCAGTCTACATACAATTGATCATTCACATACTTTCAAGATCTTTCTCGTAATAAAACAAACATCTGCTATAACGAGAAAATGAGAGTGGAAAATCCTTACCATAATTCTGATTGACTCTGGCTATTTCATCAAAAGCTGCTGTATATTGTTTCGCCACAGGCGACATAAGCGATCTGCTGATCCAACTCGTCATTAGGATAAAGTAGAGCAAACCGTTAGGTACCAGCGCCATTGCTTTCACGCGTCGGATGCGGTATTTGGAAGATTCGTGCTCCAAATTCGCGGCTTTATGTAGAGCGCTGAGTGTACGTCACACGGGAAACGATGACTTATATCTATCCCTCTAAAAGGCGATGGCAGGTAGCAAATTACCTTGACAGGAAGCTCATAAAATGTAACACGTAACCGCGGGATATCGGGTGACAACATTCTAACCCCAGAGGACTGCGCTAACAATTTGAAAACTTTCGCGATCGTTGACAAATATAGTGTGAAGTTTAAAGTCTTTTTCCTTTTAGTTTTTGCTTGTTTTGTATGCAATCAGAGTTGACAAGAATAACTCCCAGAATTTTTGAAATGCTTAGTGAAAGAGTTTTGTTTTCTCAACAAGAGACTTTCGGTACCTTTTGTTACGTTCTTATGCGGTACTCAAACTTCTCAACGCTAGACCAAACAAAAAAAGTTTTTTCAGGATAACTGAACTGACCATATTTTGAGTGCAGCGGGAGATAATATTTGTTTCAGAAAATGGCTGAAACAATCTCTTTAACTTTACTGGTGATAAACTAATGAAATGATTCAAGAGGCAAAAATGACGCAAACTTGTTTGGTTTCATCAATACGTCCAGAACCTGTAGTAGCAAATCTTACATCAGTTGTCTCTTTGAAAGCCCAAAATGAAAAGGGCCCGTTCAAATTGCGTATTTTGGTTTACGTCAGAGGAGTTTTTCGGACTTGTGCTCTGTCAAAATTTCAGCGGAACTTTATATAGTTTACTTAAGGGTTTACTCGATTCGCTATGTTCGTTTGTTTACAAGGCCAAGACCAGATAGAATTCTGAATTTTTCAAGGAAATCTAGGTAAAATCGAGACAGATTTTTTTAGTTTAAAGCTTTCAGATAATAGCTTTAGGGTAATGAGTAGTCACCAGAGGTCACAGCCCAGAAAATGAAACACAAGTGCGGCAGGAAAAGCGCCTGGCTAAAATTTGAAGGAATCAATGAATTGATACGAGGAAGAAAACAATGATATCGAAAAGAGGATATCAAAAATCCGGAATGAAAGTAATAAGATTAGGTCTAATCCGAATAAACGTTTATATTGTTTTTAACTACAATCTGTCACTCTTGGCATTTGGGCTGAGCGCGGAAGCGAAACTTAAGACAATTTGTTGGATCAACAACCTCTCTACCCTGAATTCTTTTCTATATAAATTAATGGGATCACCTCGACAATGTTTTAAAAAAGTTTATCGTTCTAGTATTTGTTTTGTCCTGTTTGTATACGAATAATCCTAATGGCATGAATGGTAGAAAGATTTGATAAATGTTCCTCCTTATCTCCAACAAAGAGACTTTCGCTGAATCAATGTTACATTCTTGTGGTGCACATAAACCCTTTCCATATTTCGAGCAAACTCGACTGAAATTCAGCGTCTTCACGAAAATAAGTAGGAAACAAAATGATGTATTGTAACTTCGCAACTTATTATTCTTTCAGCCCGCAGATGTTGCCTTTTTCATTATTTTTTTGATCTTTAACCTTTCAGTGTCTACATGGGAAGTTTCATATTTGAGTGCTAAAGAAGCTTTGCAGTAGGAAGTTCCTTGACCCAGCATACGTTTCTCAAGGTGAATATCACACGTGTTAAGCAAAGAAAACCATTACAAATGCCTCCTTTTTCCTCAGCACGTGCTTAAATGAACACGTGAGCCATACACGTGTTCATTTCTCTTTTCCTTCTATTTTGTGTTCATATATAAGTATTAAGTACGTGTTTCCCCCTTATGCTGACTTATAAAGGCCGGGTTTGCCTTTGAGAGGCATTGGCCCGCCCAAAATTGTCCTTTTCTCTTTTTTTTTCCAGAAAGAAAAATGGGTTTCATTGGGTAAATACGAAGGACAGCCTATCTGTTGGGTGTTGAAGTTTGATGGCAGAGATGAAATAACCGCAGACATTATAAAACCACAAATGTCAAGCAGGAAGAGTGAGAGATTGCTTCGCCACTCTGTCATCTTCACCGAGCGTGGAGGACATCTCTGATTAAACGAACGTGACAAAAACAAGAGCATTAACCAGAATACAACCTATGATTTCCGGTTCCTCTGTATTTCTCGTGAAAGCAAATGAATGAGTAACTTTCACACTCAAAGTAATATTACTCGCTTCAAAGGAATATGAATCAATGCAGGAGAATTTGACGAATTGTTCTTGGTGAGGGAGGTCATCTTAGCAGGACTCCTTTCCAATTTACGCCGTGAAAACTGGGCTAGACTCCAGGAGTCGGCGCCGGGTGACACTTTACTAGAGATTTCGCCCAATTTCGATATTCATTTAAATATCTTTGACAGTAAATGTGTCCCAAAATAGTCAAGTTATTTTCTTCATTTCAAGATAAAAATATCCATATTTATTTGTAAATTTGTCAATCCACGTTTAATGGGACATGATAAAATTTGTTGCACCGAATCTTCCTCCGCTGGTGTTGTGACATTCACTGGATGTTATAATCATAAGTGTTGAAACTCTATTACGACACTTCGACAACGAAACAGTTTCTTCAAAGTTTTTTCTTTTCAAGGAAATTATAGCATTTTTGTTTGAAGTTTTACGGTAAACAATGAAATATAACCCAGATTTGGAAGCATAAAAGAAACAAAAAAACCTTCATTGGACGTGAAATAATTCTCTACGTTCGGGTGTTAATTCCGCCTTTAAAAATTGAGGTTGTCCTCAAACCAGCCATGTGGGTAGGGTAACGATTCCGATCCAATGCGATGTTTTAAATTCTCATGATTTACTTTCCGGTCTATTTGTGGGCAAAAGGATTTCTACTTTTAACCCTTTCACTCCCAAGATCTCATCAGTAATTCTCCTTACTATCTGCCATACAATTCTTAGGATGTTAGTTTGGAGAATTTGGTGATGTATCAACTAAAAATCGCCGCTATTTCTTTATTCTCATCACTTGTCTGCTTGATATTGCATCAAACTTTAAAGAGAAATTCTCTCTTGGTCACTCATGGGTGTTAGAGGGTTAACTTTCTGATGCGATGTTTACTGCGACGCGCAAATTATCGTCAGCTTTAAGGAAACCACAAAATATTCGATCGGTGAGATGGGAAACTTGCCATGGTAGGAGTACACCAAACAGGAACGAAGCTGATGCAGAAAGATTGACACAAACTGAACACGACAGACCGAAGAAAAAGTCCAACGGACATTGGATCTGTTTGCCGACATAATTGAGACGACTTTGTAACAATAAGGGAATCAAAAGTTGGAATTTATGACGGAATTTGTTACCACACTGAACAGAACTAATACAGAATACTTCGGCTAGCACTCCTTTACCTGTAAATTCCCTTTTAATCACAAGTTGATGCTGGTAAAAAAAAACGGGAAAATACGAAAAGGCGTATTCACCCACATAAATGGCGAATCAGTCCGCAAACGTCGCCGCTGGATTATAAACTTTCTGTATCAGGAAATTCCTTGAGGCTGAAAAAGCGATGGGTGTGTGTAAAACGCCTTTTGTCTCATCGAAAGAAGACCTTTGTGACGCTCATTGACTTTCCCCCTTTGGTTAAGTTTCACGACACTGAATTTCGAGAAAATGGGAGGTAACCATCCAACGAGAATTTAATTTTGCTGAGTTTGGCTGAACTAATTTTATCGTACTATTACTGATTCACTCATTGATGACTTGTTCGATTTCACTCGTAGCTCGGAATCAAATCTTCATTTTGCGCGGAAGAGTTCGATAAGTCATTTGGATTTAAGATGGATTATTTCCAAGTTTCGAATATATTTTCATCAAAAGTTTTCATTTTAAAAATTTTTAGGTAAAAAATGATAACATTTACACTCGCGGAAACAACAAACGCGGTTCAAAGGAAGCCTCATTTGAAAACAAAAGGCAGGAATCAGGAAAGAAAACAGTGATCTAGAAAATCCAAAATTTAAAATCCGATAAAAAGGTAGTAAGATTAATTTAAATCCGAGTTCAGCGTCTGTTTTTGTCGGTTGTTGTTGTTGATTTTCACGAGTCTGTCGCTGCTTGTGTGTGTAATAAGAGGTCGAGACGTCGAAAATGTACCTAATCGCATTCTTTCGTTTGCATTTAAAAGGATCTATTTTCATCACCAAAACCCGAATCAGCCTCTGTCTTTTTTATCTTTAACCTTCTTTCCGTGTTTGAAGCTATATCATCCTGCAACTGAAGTGTCGCAGACTTGCATTCGTGTCCCAGGCCTGCATTCGTTTCCCACGATCCATTTCATTCATGGATCTGACGATAGCATGGATAAGTGTTCTTAATATTTATCAAAGATTAGTTGCCGAGGAAACAATCATTGCCGCCACATTTCACCTACGTTACCCTAAGTTATTCGAATCAAGCATATTTAGGGGTGTTTCCGTTTTCCTTCCTTTTGGGCGCACACGTGTGTGTAGGTGTCTTTTGCTTACACTGAATCATGCAATCTCCAGCCAACCTTAAACTTATCAGTCGTAATTTAAAAATTATGTTCGATGCACTGCGAGTTCTTCTTTTATTCGCTTTCTTGTTTTTATTTTCAACAGAGAGGATTAGCCTGCTTTCATGGGTGAAAAACTATCCTTTTGTCGGTTATTATTGTCTGGGTAAAAACGAAAAAAAGGATCAACCAACAAGGTATCCTAATGTTGTTTTATCTGCTTCGATGGAGAGGATAGCTCTGATTTCACAAATGTAGCTAAAGCGATATTTTCTCAGAGAGAACCGAAAGGAACTGTTAATTTCCAGCTTGTGTTTGGATTTCCCAGCAATTGCCTCTTTCAAAATCAAAAAGGCATTGTAGAAATAATTTGATTCTTTTATCATGAATAAAAACCTTTGTAACAGACAACGAAAGTGTCATGTGTTTAAGTAGAATAAGGAAGAGATGGTAAAGTTCAAACTCTGTCGACGAGTTTATTGATGTAGTCTCTTGGGTGGGATGAAAAAAAATTTTGAGCCTCCTACGAAGAAACAAACCCCAGACATAAGCAGTGACCGCGGAATCCGAAGATTGGACGAATTAAAAACCTGACGACTAGGACTCTTTTTATAATATACGAGTTAAGAAAAAAAATACCGAATAAAAGAGCATGGTTAAGGATAGAGAGACTGGGTCGAATTGCAAGTTATAAGATACGACAGCGCTGTTCCTTTTTGGCATATAGACAAACTTTTTTCCCTCATCACACCTCAATTATCACAGATAGAAGAAATTTTGGTGTGTAGCATCGCTGAGTATTTTAACTCGTTGTTTGTATTTTGACTCACCCTGCGGGCTTGTCAAAATAAGACAACCTAAAAATACATAGCCATGATACACACCAAAACGTCTAATAAGATATTTATTACTCAAGAATTTCATTTTGTTGAGGAGCTCGCATTTCCATAACTAAGAGATTATAAGTCTAAATCCACCTGGCTCAGAAACGTTTTTATGGCGACATTGTCTCTGGAAGGGTTGAATATTTTTATGTCTATGGTTTTATCGAACATTTCTCGCCAGATCAAATATGACAAATAGCTTTTGAGATTTCGAGCGTCGGTGGTGTGGGGTTGATAGATTATGAACTTTTTACGCGACAGAGGTGAAGCAAAAAAATAACTTTAAAAGTTTAATTAGCAGGGTCCTAGTGAAGCTTTCCAAATTATGCGGAGAAAACTTTGGCCTGTCAAATTTCATTTTATGACGTTGATGCATCTAAGACTCAACGCGCTCAGTACATGATTGAAGATTTAAGTTCCTTGATCACACCCGCGAAGAGAGAAAAAATAGGAGCTCCATGTTTTGGCCCGGTTAAATTTATATTCTAAGTGATATTATGTTAAACATGTAAATGAATTTTCTTTATTGAACTACTGATTACAATATTTTAAAAATACAATTTAAACAAAGCAACCAAAAAATAATACAAACTAAAGTAAGTCTTCATGACGATAACTCTCGCCTTGTCGTGAAAATCCATAGGTACTACTCAACGTCTGAAAATAAGAAATGAAAAAAAAAAAAAAAAGACAATCAAGGTATTGTCAGCCCAAGATAAAAGGAAATCTTTCGTGTTAGATTGTGCAATTGAGTCGCAATTTTTTGGCGCGACCTCAATTGCACCATACTCGTAGGTGGGTGATTTCGAGGAGATTTCTTTGATAACGTTACTTAAATCTCCTTGAGAGTTTCGGAATCTAAAGAAGCTTTAAAGGCTCCTTTTTATTTGTTGAAACGTTTCTTCAAGTTTAGCGTGAGTGGATGGCAGTTTTTTTGCGCTACAGCAATCCTCGCGGCTCCGATGCTTGACACTTCAAAGCGCATACAAAATCGGCAGCAAAACAGGCTATTTCAGTTTGCCCTTTGAAACTGCCAAGAATCCTTCGATCGCTAAATTTCGTAATCGCACTTCATTCTCATTGAATAAACGGATTTTTAAACAGATTTTTTTTCTGAAACTGAAAAGTTATGAAATATCAATTTAGACTTACCTCACCCATGAAAGATGTCGACGAACTACTAGAACCTAACATGATTGGTTTGAAGATTTCCAGAATCAATCGAGGTTTTAATTTCTTATACTAATAAACTCTTAGTAATCCTTCTAGAAAAGAACGCAGTGGCATGACCTGATGACATTGTTAAATCTTACTCTGTTCCTTGAGCTTTCTTCACTTTGGATCTGTGCCAAATCTCTTTTTTTTTTCTTTGAGCTTCCCCTCCCCTCCCCTCCCCCCCCCCCTCCTTATGATATAAACATGGCTGATAGAATGTCACATTTAATGATTACCTGATGAATCTATAAGCACCAAATAACACAACAGCTAATGCACTGCATCCAATTGCAGCCTTAGTATAGTCTTTACACTGCCATTTTCTGCGTGACTTAGCTTCCCTCTCCAAACTTTCTCGTAATAGTAGCTCCTCGACTCTGAATTGTCCATACGAAAGAGTCGGAGCTGACTGTGCGTAGTCAGTCATGAATCCACCAAACTCTTCAATTTCCGCAGCAGTCTCTATTGTTTCATTCATTGGAACGTTTGGCTCGTCTTGGAAATGACTGTCTCTTGTTTCTATGTCTTCTTGTACAATGCAAATTTGTTCTTCCTCTCTCTCTCTCAGCTCCTCGGACAATCTTTGAAAGTCATCTGTAAGGCCTCCCGCCAGCATGTAATGAGCTTTAAGTGTGCGCTTCATCTCTTCCGCAGTTTCATTCGAAAACAACGCACTTTCTCCTTCAAATTTCATTTGCATGGCTTCTTCGTATCCTCCAGGAGGCAAACGAAGCGGCTTCTTACTCTCCGCAAATAAATTTTTTATCTTTGAACAAACTGAGTCTTCCCAATCTTCATCAACCTCACTCCTTTCAACGCAGGGCACGCACACCGACAAAATCATCTCGGTAATGTCCTCTACACGTTCCTTTGGTGTATTAAACGTCTTTAATTCAGCTTCCGCGTGTTGTTTCAATATTTTCAATGGCTCAATCTTGTACACCATGGACTCCGTACTCTTATCCAAGTTTCCTGCAAATAGGAAAGAATCGCATGGTTTTCATCTGGTTTCATCCATTTTTTTATGCTTGAATCTAAGCGCATACCTTGTAGTGCTTTGGCCGTGCATAAGAATATCACGAATATCAAGTGACTACGAAAAATCATTTATTGGATCACATATGGAAAAAGTTGATAATCTTATATTTGCAATTTTATCAATTTCGCTACGCGTAATATATTGATGTGCATTAAATATATTTTACCTGTCACCAGGACATCTTGTAACGGGTTAAATCCTTCTACTGTGCCTGCTATGATGTTTTGCACTGTGTAAACAGGTCCAAGCTTGAAGGACTCAAAGGAAAAAAATCGCTGAGCGCATGTTTCTACGGACACTGAAACGAAAAAAGATTCAAGAAAATGTGGTGTATTTCTGCAGTGCGTCTGTTTAGTAATAGATCACAGATGACGTCAAAGTATGGTAAGAACAAAAAAGTGGCACACGAAGTGCAGTCAAAAGTGTCACCGAGGTTCTTACCACATTTTGACCTCTCATCCGAAGCATATGGGCGTGAAATAAATAATGTCAGCTTCCGGGTCTAATAAACCGTCTTAGAAGTATAGGATATAGGCTAACCTGTACCCAGGTTTACTTATGAATTGAGAGAGGCGCTGTGAGATTAAAAATAAAGAGGAAGTCTCTATTTTACGTTAGTTTTAGTATCCACAAATGGACATGCAAAATCCTAGATAGATCAACGACTAGGAGAAGCACTAAAAAAAAACTCACACATGTTGTGTAGAATGACCCAAATCAACATTTCCAGTTTGTGGCTGTTTAGTTTCGTGAAGATTCCATGTATGGTTCCCATCGGTGCACGGTTTTTATCGAGCTTCAAAGACATCGCAACCGCAGTCTTACGTGCTACGAAAGAAAACCACTGTTATGTATGTAACGATGAGCTTAGGTCAAAAAAGCTTATTTAAATACTCCAACATAAACCGAGCAGTTACATGTTCGACAGCCACGAAATAACTGACGATTCGTAGAGCGCTCATTGGGATTAGTTCGCGTAAACGTGCGTATGTCCGCCGCTTATAATGATAGCCCGGTAATTTATGCCTGCATACTTCCAACAGTATTTTGTCACAATGTAAAATTTTCATCGCCAACAATTGGCATGATGCTGTGGTATCTATCCTTTTGAAACAGCCTGAAGGTAAAGTCAATGATACTTTTTCATTAATTAAGGGGCTAAGTTTTGAAAGAAACTGTGGTGCTGAGACGGTGGAGAGCATTACAAGACAGTTTGGTTTAATCAACTCAGAGTTGATAATGTTCATTGGCCACCGTAAAGAGTTTCTGCAGCTGATATTTCGAGCATTAGCTCTAAGGAAAACGTCAGTCTCAGAAACTCTTCACGATGGCTGGTTAACGTCATCAAATCGGTTGTTAAAACCAAATTATCTACTTTTTTATGGGTGACTGACTGACTAACAGAATGACCGCCAAACTGACTGACTGGCTGACTGACCAACTGACTCATTGATTGTTGACTGATTGACAGTCTGGTTAGCCAACTGACCGATTGACTTATCAACCTTCTGATTGACTGAACGCATGAATGACGATGGAATTGAATGTTTCATTCGTCTTGTTTACGTTGGAGTGTAGCGATATTAAAACAATACAAAAGCTTTTATTGCAATTTGAATTTCAAAATAGTAATAACGCCGAGAGGAACCAATCATAGATAACACAAGGTGTGTTACAAGGTGCAGTCTCACTTACCTACAGAATTCTTTATCATTTGTTCAAGTGCATCCATGACTTCTTCGTTGAAGCGATTCCCAACGTCATGGTTTGAATTTCCACCATGACAAACATCGGAAGGTTTCACTTTCCTTCGACTGATTACATTCGTGATAATCACGTGCATTACACACAAACTCCAAAGGAGAGTCTGAATGAGGATTTCAGTTTCAGCTGCTCTTTCAAAATCAAACAATCCTGGAAAAAGGAGAATTAGATCGAAGTTTTCAAATGAATATTGAAATAAAGGTGTTAAAAAGAATGGGGTAATAAATGGAATGTTTAGAGAAAGGACTTTTAAAATTTGAGGTGTGTTTTTCAATGGTTGTTGTACTAAAACTCCAAAACATACTTCCGCAAAATCTATTTTTCTACGATATCTACTGGATATATTAATTGGATCAACTAAATACATTGATTGAATTTTGATAAGACGCGCACAATTTTACGAATTTTCCAGCCAAACCAGTCAAATTTGAAGACGAGTATGCTTTTGTCTCCGAGAATTATCGAAATAGTTTTTACATGTACACAAATTCCGTCAGAATTGTGGACATTGTCTAAGTGGTAAAGCATCCAAAGTACTGATCAGAAGCTCGTGCGTCCGACTCCTATTGAGAGCAGTTGGTTTATATTTCTCCGAGTATCCCGGTGCCATTCACTGAATACCTTAATTTTTCATTGTCCCAGAATTTTAACTGATCTGGCGGGATGATTGTGAGTATTGAGGAAATTATCTTTGTCAATGGAATGTTGTGATCGATAACTTCCATGAGACGTTTGACAGTGTTTGTTGCTTGTTTAAGGTTAATTAATTGGGTTTGAAACGAGAAATACTCTATATATGCTAACCTCAGGAAGCTACATACGGTACAAAGTTATGATTCAACATGAAAACGCGGTTAAAACAATTAATGCCGTCGTTGCTTTTTTTGTTTAACTGTTCTTAGCCTACATTTCCAAATTTCTCAGTTATTCCCATTTTTCAAAAAGATATATTTGCGAGGTTATTTGGAATTTTAATAGTTTTGGTAACCGCCACAAACAATCTCTAAGGCAAGATGAAGAGATGTAGTAAACTTGGCGCCCGTTAATCGTTTAACGAAGTCTGTTATACTGGGAAATTATGTTGAAAGATTAATTATCTCTGTCAAATAAATCTCAACTTTTGTTATTTCTATCACTGTATGAATTATTTAAAAGGCATCCTTCTTAAAAAAAAAACCAACACGAGCCGCAAGAAATCATGTTACATGAGAAGCGCTCCTTTTCAATTACCTTTGGATTTCTTCTCGGATAGTCTGAATCCGACAATTGATTTCTCATCGCATGACAGCGGTGCCAACAGGATGCACAGTAAAATTTCAACGCACGAGTTCATCTTCGCAAATCCACGCAGATGAAACAGGACAAAATTTTCTCAACTGATAATCCATTATCCTTTATTACGTTATAAGCGTTTGGCTTTGCGCGCGCGCGCGCTTTTATCGAAAAACTGAAGCTACTTTATATAATAATTAACAGCTAGTCGCCGAAGTGGAGGATATTTCCCATTTTGCGAAGCGACGAGGTAAATTTCCACAGCTAGCCACCGGTACTGAGTTGAATAGTAATTTTACTGTATATTAAAACAGTGAGATATTATAGAGAAAAAAGATTATTTTAACTCCTTCACTCCTGCAAAGATTTCAAAGGAATAACAAAGGATATTCGGAGTTTGAGTAGCCAATCAAAAGGTGCCTTCAACGTCATTTTCTATTTTAGTATACACTAATTGTGGATATAGTCTACATTTTTAAAAAAAGTTTAATAGTCTCAATTTATGATACATTTGTACAAAAAGCGATGATTTTTTCAACGTTTTCTTTTTATCGAAAGGTAGTACGTATTGAATTTGGTTTCTTTTACTTTAAAAGGCGCCTCTCGCTGACGCTTTCATTCCTCGAATTAGTGCACCTGTATCTGCACAGAAAATAAACTTTCATCAAGGTCTTCACTTCCTTCTCCTTGTAGCTTCCACGACTTCCCTCGAGAATCAACACTCGATTAGTAAATGTTACTTCAGTTGGAGACCTTATGTGCCTGCTTCCACAGCTTCCCACGGGTATCTTAAAACGGACATGCTCGTTGTCAACATGGGATGGTTTGCAGAGCGGGTCATTGAGATGAATATGCATGCGTGCTATGTCAAGCCAGGGGAACCTGGAGCGATGCAGAGTGACGGTTGTAAATTGGGAGTCACATTTAGTCAAAGCTGCTTCTTCATCAAAGATAACACCACGACGTGCTGCAAAGAAAAAAACATAATGAGGATCGAAAATGTAGTATGACCGCGCGCTGAAACGTGCCAATAACTGCAATCCAACACGTATACATTTGGCCTCATCGCCTGAGGAAGGCTAGCAGTGTAATAGTCGAAACGTTGCGATCAATACAATTGAAAGCCTGACTTTATCTCTAGTTTGAGAAACACGAAATGTCGTACAAAACCGGAACCTAATTATGATCCGATTCAATTGACTTGAACACCTACAATTATTTACCTGGAATTTTCATTTTTATCACATGCCTCACGGTCTGTTTCCGGGCATCAGTTGCTTGGCACAAGTAACGCCCACTATCTTGAAACTGAGGCTTTAACACGTAGCTCAACACCCTCCCTTGTGCACGGGCTATCACCACGTTGCGCCTGCTGATGCTGACCTGTATCGGGGGCTCACCTCCGTGAAAAAAACATTTTAACTTGATTGGAATGCCGAGTGGGGCAAATATTGTGTGTGCACTGGACAGTAATAAGTCAGTAGAGAGCGGCTCTGGAAAGAAAAGAAGAAAGGATAAGGTAAGTATTCAAAATTTTCTTGCGAAAGACGATGTTATTCCGTGAATGACACAAGCGAACTTGTAATAATAGATCCGAGTGTTCCCGAACCTTCGACCTTCCAATAAGTAGTCCAGATGCTCTACTGTTGAGCTATAAGAGACTCGTGGCAAGCTAGGCCACTTAAATTGTCTTGTTTACTATTTTGATGTCTTTTAATTACAATCCGGAGACCAAGACTCAACAAGAGTCTGTCCCAAGTGGTGGTAAGGTATCATTACAATTTTTGTCAAACCTTACATAGCCTAGTAGGGGTCATGCGTGCATCAGATTCTTATGCTAGTTTTTGTCGGTGGGATTGATTGTTTTTTTGATGGTAACTTACCAAGAGGTTTAAACACTGGCTTTCCAGCTGAACGGGTTATTTCATGACGACAGAGGAACGGAAAGTACACATCCGGTAAATATGTGACTCTGAATCCTTTTGGTCTCCGCACTCGGGCAATAACTACGTTACGAGACTCCAACACAAACTTATTCCTCCTCACTGTCCTTGTGCCGCAACTAAAGAGTGGAGCCTGGATTCTAATTATCATGTCCGTCGCGTTGTACGTGTTGCAATTTAATTGGACAAGACTAATGTGAAATTTTTCTGGCTGTAGCCATGGATACACGAGTCTGCTTAGAGAGATGTCAATGGTATTTGTCTTACACTTGACTGTTAGACCGTCCGATTTCATATCACGGGGCCCTAGGATGAAAAAGTGCATAAGGAGCCGGTCATTATTTATCGTCTGTAGGGGGATGGGGGGGGGGGAGGGGTAGAGGATTTTGATTGTTCCACTCCATAAGGCTCTGTTATATTCTTTTGTTTCCCCCCCCCCCAAATTGGCAGGTAATCAGCAGTCAATTTTCTATATTCCCTCTCCATGCTCTGTTAGCAACGACTGAACCCACTCCATTCTCCAGCGTCGAGGTTGTCAGTCTGTGAATGTCTCACTTTGTTCCGTGAGTACCTCAGAAATTCTGCTTAACGAAGACTTATTGAATAATTTTAAAATAACCAATTTATAATGAGTGGTATTCATGGAAGTAGATAGATAAATAAATTCGTAATATGTTAATAGTCAATAAGTTAGTTTGAAACAGAATTTTCAAAAGAGTCCTGATAGAGTATGTCTTACAATAGAATAATACTATAAAGTAGTCACTCACAGACGCAGTTTTGACGACCTTTACGTTAAACTTGATCTGCAGGGTTTTTCTTCCTTAATGACCGTTTAGACTGATCACTCAGCCATCTATCTTTGCTTCCGGTATTTTAAAAGTTTCATCCCCTAAATTTCTTACCTGCTTTCCTCAAATGAATTTTATGCTTTATTTTCCTTGCCTTCGAATCTGTTGCTATACATTCGTAGGAACTAAAAACTTTGGTGTGAGTGGTCTTGATGATAGCGTACAAAACTGTTCCCCTCACCACCACCCCGCGTATAACTCTTTTCCCTCTCCTGGTCAGTTTGATGTTGACCGGAGGGTTCCCACCCTTAAACGTACAAACCAGTCTGACGTCAAATCCTTTGTACGTTTTAACCACTGGTGGGCTACTCTTGGACTTGTCTACGGTCAGCGGTTCTATTAAAAAACGGAAGTGCATTACTCAATTTCAATAAATAATATTACATTTTGTTAAACATTTCAGAGAATACATTTTTCGCAATATCACACGAAGCCGATAAAAAGCTGGAGATACAAGTTTGCTTAAGATTTCGTTGTTTTTTAGTGACTTAGATGCTAAATAACGTATATATATCTTTAGCAGTACTCCTCTGCAGTCATTGTCAACCTCGAGATGAAAATTATCGTCAAGACTTGATTGACAAAGGCCTTAAGATGAACGTTAAAAAAAGCATATTGACAGTCCTTTTTTTTAAGCAGTCCTTACCACATTACTGACTAATTCATTCGACTCTAAGTGCAGCCTTTGTCTCTTTCTCGTTCGATATTTTGTCTTCCCTGAATGGGGAAGAGAGTGTGTTGCGTGACAAGACCAGACAACGGCTGCTTAAGATACTAGTGAACACTTGGTGAAGATATGATAAGCATGCGAGCAATCTTTTATTGACATTGTTACACGATAGCCACGCGTTTCTGTCTAACCCAGACCCCGCTTAGACTTCTCCGCGACTCGGATTTCGCGGTTAATATTTCATTAAGCTAAAAAAGCTTTCGTACTAAGTAATTCATTACCTTTTGGAATATCTTTTGATGAAATTGATGATAATTTTCCATGATGAGGCTGACACTGAAAAGGGAATAGAACATCCGGGATCCTCGTTATTATTGTCCCTGGCTGGGGCCTTAACAATGCAATCAACGTGTTTCGATAGGTGACACCACTTGGCGAATTCCTTTTGACTGTTTTGCAGTTAACGTATTTTGTTTTCACTGTGATATGTGTGAAGTTCACGTGATATGGTCGACAGTTGCTGTCGAGCAGATGCATATCAAAGTACTTGGGGTGTAACCATGGATACGTCAAACGGTCAAGAGTCAGTTGCATGTCATCGTGCGTGCAAGTGATCTGTTTTCCAGCCATTAAAATAGTTGATATATCTGAGACAAACAAACAGACAAACAAATTAACACAAAGGGTAAGTTTCTGAGGAAACTGCGTCGAACGAACGGGGAGGAGGGTGTGGTATTGAAAGGAAAGTTGTTTGTATCAACTGAGTTGATCATATGAATTGGCCACCGAAGAGAGATTCTAAAGCTGAAGTTTCGAGCCATACCCCCTCGTCATTCGTTATGACGAAGGGTTACCGAAATTCGGTGAATAATTTACATTATCAACTCAGTTAAAACAGACAAACACACGATTAAAAAAATCTATCAATCTGTCCGCTTCACAGCCTATGAAAGTAACCAATAAAAAATTAGCAAAGTTTATAGCAAAAAGAAAGCAGAGAAAAGAGATAATTTTGTCTGAATGAACTCATATCAACCACAATGTACTACACATTCTGTTACAAATTTAGCTCCTTTGTGTAACCATTGTAACAACATAGTTAAACTGGCAACAATTCTAGCCTTATCAAGTAAATGCTCACCAATTTTCTTCAATTGGATTTCGTACGTGATTTTCTTGTGATTTGCATCCTCTGCCTGACAAGTATATACACCAAAATCGTCGTTCTTTTGCCCAGCTGTGAGCGTGATAGCCTGGGTACCATTTTGCTGTCTGGCTACAATCTTCCCTTTGTGAGATATCACAGCTTGCACGGGATAGGCGCCATATTTGAAAGTACATCTTAACTCCACTGGTAATCCATAATAAGTCCTGACTTCTTTGGGACTCGAGCGGAGTTTGTCCAGTTGTAGGGAGGCTAAATAAAAACAATATAATTGTTTCTTGAAAAAGAAAGATCAAATCATAACATTGGTTTCTTTTTTCAATATTTCCTCTAGTTTTTTTAAGGTAAAATGTTCTAACTTCTTCTAACCCGCTAAAATATCCAGAAGAGATTGACTTATGACTGTCCCTTGCAATATCAGTGCGATATCAAGCAAATAAGCGAGACAAATTGCTAGTATGAGGTTTCTCTCTTGACGAAATGCCAAGTTCTCCTAACTTACTTGCAGGGAAATATTTGGTAGCTAGAAGAGAGAATTAAGTTTCAGATTATGAGAGTTAAAATCGGGTGAGGAGAACAAGATATCTTAATAAAAGTGTAGTCATTCTAAAATTAACAATGGTAATTGAACTGAGTGGAATGCAATTTGGTCTGAATTTACTTTATTACATCCATTTTGAAATCGAAAAATTTATCCGCTCAGTAACAAGATTTTTTGCCAGTACAAATGTTTTGTTGATCCAATAGTGAGCTAGTTTTTAGAAAGTTGCAAAAGTTGTTTTTTCATCATCCTGTGATTTGATTGGTTTATTTTAACAAACAATCGGTTGCTGTATTTTAGTAAAGCATTTCATCAAATACCTGAAACACGGAGAATTTTGTTCCTGTTGTAAGTACATCGAAAACCAACGTCCAAGTCTGGGATGTGAGACACAACCTGTTTAGGTCCAGTCTCTTCTCGGGCAATGAAGGTGTTGGTGAAAATCACGTGATTTTGCGTGACCTTGAACTTTGTACCGCATTCATAATGCGATGTTCGTATGAACACATGTGAGTTGTTTGCAAAGAATGGCTTGCAGTATTTCTCCGCCAAGTGCATTTCCAGTCTAGAAGAAAGGCTTTGCCAGAGATGCGACTTAAATTTTATTTCAAGTTCGATGAAGTCGTCTGCACATGTCACGTGACTGTCAATGTAACGTTGCTCTGTTGAAAGAAGTTGAGGGACAGATCAGTATGTTTTCCTTCCTTTTGCTGTGTTGAGCACAACAATACAAGTGACACTTCCTATACCACACAGAGAGATTTCCGCAGATTACCACTTCATTCTAAGCATATTATAGTAAGTAATTGGCATCAGGCCATCATTGGTTTTTTTTCTCTCTTTTTATTTTCCCTATTGAAGTGTTGCACATGCTTGAATCAGCGGTTTCGTGCTTCGGAGAGCGGAGATTTAGATCTGAATGAGTCACAATGATTCCTTTGGATTTTCTTCAAGATCTTATCCAGAAGGGAGTCCTCTTTCATTCTACCATAGAAAATTACCCCCTCGACCTATTTTTCGCTAAAGCTTGAGAAATCAGTACGCGCGAAATTGAGGTTGCGCATAATGCCGCTGCGCATCGGATCTTCAACCGCATGCCCAGCGCACGCGCTATCAAGTAACAAGAACCACCTGAAAGCCATTAAAGGATTACTGGACAGTTAAGAGAAAATTAACAACATTCCTGCTGTTTAAGAAATCAAAAGCTACAGGGTAACAGCGCCATAACAATGCTGGCAGAAAATTCACTTCAACTTTCCGTGACCTTTCTGAAGTGAAATGATGAGGGAGGTATGTTTAAACGATGTAGGAATAATTGTTTCTTCCGTTAATTAGAGCACGTAAGAGTTAAAGGAGTCGTGCACAAAATCATTTGAAGCTGTGTTTTGTTTTCTTTCTCTTAAATCGTGGAAAAGCGAGTGCAAGTATTTGCTGAATTTTTTTCGCATGTTTATGTTAGATTTTAAACTCGAGCACAGACCTTGAAAAGACTGATGAAAAGCTTTTCAGCACAAAGATATGCAAATATTTTATAATTTCAAAAAAAAGACAAAACAAAAAAAAAAACAGAGTACTTTAAGTGTGTTGTTACAAGAAAACCATGCCACTTTCTGGCTTCATTCCTCGAAAAAGTTGTACATAAATGTATTTCACTTTTTTGCTATTGTAAGAGTCAAAAAATCGAAAAAAGTTATTGAAGGTACAAAACAATCTTTTAAAATTGCGAGCCGTAGTCTTTCTATTTCTCCCGGGAACTCGTTGAGGTTTATTTTTAGACTGGCTCAAAGTCCTAGTTCGAAAACAAATGACCTGCCAACAAACATTTGTAATACATCGAATGGAGAACTTTGCAAAAGTAGGTTACGCGATTAAACGTACATTTCTCATCTGTACATTTTGTTATCCATGTTCATTTCAGACATGAATTATCATTGAACATTATCGAGTTAATGTCAGCTATGAAGAATCGCCGGTTTCAAGTAGAGTAAAATTGAATGATGTCTGGCAATAAAAAGCCTCCTGTTATTTTATCTGAGGTGAATTTCTCACACTTCCCTCCCCGTCGCAATGAGTTCAGCTATCAGATCTTTATCAGAATTAATTAAATCTTAAGTCTGAGATTTCCTCACTGACGATTATCTGAGAGGGAGACTACGCTAAACCTAATGCGCAACGTTATCAGGTGAAATATACCGGAAAACTTGGTGCTCATGTAAACAGACAGAAACAAATACCTTCCAGGGAAGAGACGTCACATAACAAAAACAACGTGAAGAAAAGAACCCATTTGCCGCATAATACACCGGCGGACATCCTGATACGAGATACTCGGTGTGTTGTGAGAAAGCTCTGCCTTGCAGGTTTGCTGCTCACGTAATACGATAAATACTTTAGTTACATGATTAAAATGGAAACCGGTCCACGACATAGTTGGTTTGGATCCAACTTTTTCAGTAATCAGAGAAGAGAACAGAAAATCATTTCCGGTCGATGAAAGACGAGACAGCTTTAAGGAGGTCGCTCTTAATGTTTGTTGTTCCGGAAAGGTTAGGATGCTTTTTATGATGCGAACAAACTCTTCAGGGAGTACTTGAGGATTTCGCAGGTCACGCAAACTTCTAAATCTCTTTACTGTATGGCATGGACTGTTCCACTCGTTCAGTCAGTAAATCGGAGCGAAACAGTTAGCGGCGAGTTAATGACGGCGGAGCGAAAGAGTACACTGCGTGATAAAAGCGGCCGAGCGAAAAAAGCAGATGGTTTGGGTCGAGTTCATTTTCCTGACTGAACGCGTGAACATGCTGGTATAGCTCAATTAGATTCGCCATTCCCTGAGTACATCTTTTGTAAGTCTGACTGGTTAATAAAGCCGATTAATTTCTTTATCATACGTTTTTTTTTTTTAAATACTGTTGTATGTAAGTTGAAAGTTAATAAAGACATGATTGTTAACCACAAAAAAAAAAAAACGTTTTATTGCGTGACCATATACAAATTGAATAGCTTCTCAATCATTTTGGAATAACAGACCAATAAAAACCTCCTACTTAGTTATTGAGTCGCACTGTGTGAAAACAAAAGCAAAAGAATGAGTTAGGGGGCAGCACGTTTGTTTCCATCTTTCATTTGTGGCGTCTCCCAAAGAGTTTCCTTCACAAACTAAGCCAGCTGTTTAGAACATGCGTCCTTAGTTCTTATTCTTAACCCTTTTTTCCAAGCAACAATAGCTACGTCAAGATTTGAACTGAAGTGTTGTCGTTTTTAATCATAAAACTGAACTCTGATTTTGTTACCTTCTTTTAACGTTTCTTCATTTTTTGCACGATTCAAACCTTGTTCTGCCCAAATGCGTGTGCAACAACTACCAACGACGGTGCATGCAAATAGATTCCATGTTGCTGTGGGTCTCTTCGGTAATGGATCACAGACCGGACGTCAAAACGTGGTTAAAAAAAAAGTGGCATACGAGGCGCATCTGAGTGTCTGATGCTCTTATCACATTTTGACGTCCAGACTGTGATCGATTACTGAAAAGACATACGGCAACATGGAACCTATTGGCATGCACCGTCGTTGGTGTGCGCAGTTTTCATCTAAGCGCCTGTCCTCCAACACATCATCAGTGGGAACCAATAAAAGTGCATCTAAAATAATGCATATGCATATTTTTGGCGGCAGTGCTCAAACAGTCCCGAAAGTACCAACAATACTGTGCAATCGTAACTGACTTAGATGTAGCGGATGACCCTCGGTACCTTCATGGATGTGTCGAACTGTGATACGCATCATCATCAAGCACCCGTGCGCAAGTACGTTTACAATGCATTTCGAATGTCAAGTTACAAAAGAAGGCATTTCTGTTTCCTGTAAGCCAAGTGAGAGACAAGCGAAGGTTTGTTAAGGACAGGGTGCAAAACCACAACGACGCAACAGAGTAGAAGTGGAGAAATGATCCTCGCAGGTGAGCTGAAATTCAGGGAATTGCGAGGGAAACATGACGAATTGCCGGGGGCGCGGTGAGGGAGGGGGGTATGGGGGATAATCTGAAATATACTTTCGATGGATAATGGAAATCATCCATGACCCTCTGACATTAGAAAATTGTGAGCCCCTGGGTGAGATTTTAATCGACTTCTTCCCCCTTCGCAATTTCTAAACCATTGATTGAAAAGGAATCGGTTTCTGATCGTTTAATAAAATTCGTTGCCGTTATTCAAATGTAAGGATGTCCTTTGTGAAGGTCGAAATTTGAGTACGCCAACAAAATAGTCTCTGGTCAGTTGCAGGTAAAAACTTATCCAATAAATCGTAACACTGTTTTGAAACATCATAAAAAATTCTGAGATAAATACGGATTTAGCTGAGGATTGGAGACTAAAAGCTTAAAAACGAAACTTGGTTAAAGGTGCAAATAAAATCGTCAAAAGGTCATTCAAATATATATTCACAGTTCAAAAAGTATATCTCTTTAGGAATTGCGCATTAGATTTCTTTCCACGCTTCTCATTGTCAAATCGAAATCCTCTGCGGGACGTAAAATTGAAGTCTCTCGTTTGCTCAAATGAAGTATTTCTAGTGTCAAACTCTCCGTCGTGGAAAGACCTGTGCTTGAAATCTCTCTTGTGACGCGGGTTTTGGAATCTTCTGTCGTTTTTTTGATGTGAATTACTTCGGGCATTTATCGGTCGATTGTCAAAGTTGTCGTCAAGACTTTCCTCGCCTCGCCAATGCTGTTTTCCATGCTGCAAAGAAGGAATTAAATAAATTCAATATAGTATCCAATTTGCTGCAAAAAGAGGGGTTCAGTTGCGATCAGACATAACAAACCCAGCACGTATGAGTGGAGTTTCTGTCGAAGGGTCAGAGGTGTGAGTCCTCGTATGAGACTACACTTTACTTTAGCTCATAATCGTAACAAGTGTTGGAAAAATTTCCTAGAAAATTGGTGCGTATGCATCAGATAACCAGCGAGCTTGCACACGGAAATAAAAGAAGGTTTGATTCTACTTACTTTCTCTACATCCCTTGCACCCGCCCAGAAAGAAAAATCACTTTAAAAGTCATGTCCCAACTTAATCCGAGTATTTTAACTGAGATGCACGATCGGCTGAATTCAAAAGGCAACAAGTTTAAATTTTTGCTGTTTGCTGTTTCCGTACTCCAATTCACTTTTTTGAGGTTTCTATTTTCAATCGAGACATAGATTTCTGACTAGAACCGCCAAAGGGTTCATGGATGGAAAAGACGTCTCACCTTTTTCTTTTTCCTTCTATTTACTTGATACGGTTCCTCTGCCAGGCCATCCTCCGAGAGATCGAGTTCTACAATCTCAACAAAACGCTAAAAAAATAAAATTAAGTTAGCAAAACGTAAGTGACATTTACAACGAAAGAAGCAAAAACAAAAAGAGAAAAAGGCAAATAGGAATTTATTTCACAAGTACTCGTCGAAGACGAAGTAAATATATAGAGGGTATTACATGACCACACAGAGATACGAAATTACTCTTCTCGTGTTGAAATATTTTTTAGCACCCGAAGAGAAATTTCGTACCTCCAAGCGGCTATGTAACATTCTAGTTATTATACAAACACCAACGAAACACTAAATCATTTCACTTTAACATTCTTTAAAAGGAGAAGAACGTGTCATGAAAGTAGCCATAGAAACAGTGATCCTTTTATGTGTGAAGATAACATGTTTCCGCGCAAAAGCTCACTTGGTATTTCACAGATGTTTATATAATAATGTTGAATAATCCTCGAGACGAAGTCGAGAGGACTATTCAACAGCATTCACTGAGCCTGAGGCGAAAAATTCCTTTGGTATATTTGCTCAGGTGCTTTCGAATTCTGTTAAAAATTCGTTTGTTGTTGAAACCAATAAATTATAATCTTTTTGATTACTCGTGTCGAGATAAGCAGCCATTCTCCACAGGAATTCATTGGGTAAATTTAATTCAATTAGCAAAAACTTCAAATCTTTCTTTTGAGAAGTGTTATACCGAGCTAAATAGGATCTATCGTTCTCTACGGAAATGAATTTTTTATTATCACGTTTATCACTTGCTCGGTAACATTGACAAAACGCAAGGCAGCCATTCTAAAATTTAGCACTTCTGCTATAATCTTCGCGCGTGAGGTGATTATAAACAATTATTGGATGAGGTTTTTGTGATATCCAGAATTATCAAGGTCACGGTGGGGTTCGGCTGATAGCCCTAACCAAGACCTTAAATATTCTAGAAATCACAACAACCGAATCTAGCAATTGTTTTATAACACAATGAAGGAGAAAAAAAATGATCACTACATTAAGTAGAACTGATACTATATTTCTATACAAAAAAGGCACACAAATCAGCAAGCAACACATAGCGCACGATCTTGACATGATTACTCTTAGAAATCACGCACCGCGGTCATACATGAAATGAATACCCGTGACCTTGAGCGTCCTTGACATGATTATTGTTTAATCTGCTACTAGGAGACGTCCGAGGCACTGATTTAAAAAAATTCATTGTATGCTTTCGGCCAATCAGAAAAGAGATAGTGAGTTGAATGTTTAATAAATGCGAGATATGACGCAATCTTCGACCAATCAGAGCACGTGCATCTCTTTAATCACCGGAACAGTTATACTAATAGCAAACAAAACTATCCTCTGACTATATTACCTCGTTCCTTCCATTCGTTTCATTATCCTTCTCTCTTTTCCTTTTCCTTTTACGATCTGAATAAGGTGAATTATCGAAGTTCCTGCTTTGGTAGTCGTCAGTGTAAAGAGACACTATACAGGAGGCGAGAAAAAGATATTCTATTATCAGTTGAACAAGATGATAACAAATAGTGAGCAACTGTGAAAAGAAAACAAAAAAAAAATCTGTATCAATGAACCAGTTTGTATATAGTTAAACCTAACTTATGAACAAGGCAGCAAAGCAACACGACCCCATTTTGCATTTGTACGCGCGTCGCACGCGTTTCAGTGTCGAGGCGAACTTGAACAAAGGTTGGAACAAACCTTCATCTATGAACCCCTCTCACCCAAGAGTAGACTTCATCTCCAAGGTAGCCAAGTCAAATAAGGATGTTATCGGGAGAAGTCAAGTCACTAGGCAACATGAAGAAAAAACCGCGGGCTCAGTTAAACTTAACATCGCTGCCAACTAGTACTTATCCTCCTCACTATCTTATAGAACGACACTCACCTTTTCTAGCATCATGATCTTCGCCTCCGCCAAGCTTCCTTACTTTGCCCGGGGTAGGTTGAAACACTCTTTTACCAATGTCGAAATTTTGCAGTCTGGGTTGATCACAGAACTCTTCGGACAAGGATTGATGATACGTGATTTCTTGTGATTTACGCTTGTGTTTGTTTCTGTCGTAATCCTTTTCCATGAGCGACGAAGACGTGTGACAGCCGTCGTAGCAGACAACAAAAGGCAATGGCAGTTCTCGTCTTCTAGTCGCATTTTTTTCCTGACATTCCTAGACGATGTCACAAAAGAGAAAAGGGATAGAAGGTGGAACAAATCTGCGGAATGTATTACGTCACAATAAGGCAAGTGTGTGGGTCTGTGGCGGGATTTTTGGCGTCCCACTCAGGGGATGCTTTCCTACCTAATGAAATAATTCGTATTAAATTAACTTAAATCTTACGCGCATTTTGAATGGTTCTTGCTTATGAACGATTAGAGGACAGGTGCATAGATGACGTCACCAATGATAAATTCTGCTTTTTAATCAATAAATCAAATAGATTCCATATTGCCGTGGGTCTCTTCAGGAATAGATCACAGATGACGTCAAATGTGGTAAGAATATCAGTGACACCGGGCTGCACCTCGTGTGCCACTGTTTTGTTCTTGTTTGTAAATAAAATAAGAGGCATGGTAAGTTTTAAGCTCGGTAAAGACATAAGAAAGATGTTTTTCGTCTTGTCACGAGCGCGGGACAAAGAAAAAATTCTGAGTCCCCACAAAGAATCGAACCTCAGACCTTCGGATTCCGGGCTCTGATGCTCTACCACGGAGCCACACTACGGTCAGTGAGGTCTATTACGAAGTTCATATGACACGCTTCCTGCATACTGCTAGGATCAGCAGTTCGATTCCTCATGAGGACTCAGAATTTTTTCTTTGTTCCACGCTCGTTACTGGACGAAAAACATCTTTCTCTATTTCTTTACAGGGCTCAAAACTTGCCATCTCTCTTATTCTATATACAAACATTACGCTATCGACATTGCTGATCTTGGCAGTATGCAATAAGCGTGTCATAATAACTTCGTAATAGACCTCACTCACCGTAGAGTCTCTGTGGCTCAGTAGTAGAGCATCGGATCGCGGAATCCGAAGGTCTGAGGTTCGATTCCTCTCTGTCCCACACTCGTGACAATACGAAAAACATCTTTCTCTATTTTGTTCTTACCACATTTTAACGTCATCTGTGAGGTCAAATTAACAAATATATTCCATGTTGCTCGGCAACATGTAATATATTTGTTAATTTGACTTCTAAATGAAAAGTGATAGTGAGATGATCTCAGGCGAGAAAGAAAATGCACGGTTGGAACCCACGCACTTAGTTTATGGTCCGTTGCTTCCATCAATTTAGTTACACAGTCAGATGTTGGGAATGATGAAAATTTTGGGATTTTTTTTCTTTCTCGTTACAGTAATTTCCTTAGTTTTAGGGCTCGATTAGCAAGCCTTTTACAACTATAAGATACTCACATGTCCATAGTGACCCTGCTGGCCACAGTTATAACAAGATACAGACTTCGGAGGAGATAAAGGTCTTTCAGGACGAGTTATTGGACCCACTTGTATCTGGGATCGAAGAATATCACGCAGTCAAAGTTAAGAACACAAAATTATATTTTTAAGAGGACGAATTGTTGGAAAAGGCGTTGCAACTCAACTGACTACCCATGACTGTGACAACCACAAAGTAGGTGGCAATCACCCATTTTGCTCTTCACTCTGTGAAAAAGATAACTGCAAAGAAAACAATTCGTTTCTAAAGAAACTGTTCAACTTCGTCGGTAGCAGGTGCGCAAATTGCTAGGTTAATCACCAACGCGGAGATGATAAGGCTAACTATAACTTGATAAAAGGGCCTTCGTCAACAAAGCACATGGGAGAGGGTTACTGCCGAGAAGTCTAGCTTTTAAATCGTTTCCTGATAGAGCACGTGACTCGGATAATTCTCTATTGGGTAGGAGGGCCCGTAGAGAAAACATTTGGCCCGAAGTCACGGGCCTTTGTTTCTCCCCTTCTCCAGCGCGCAGCTCGTGAGGCAGTATAGCTCTTTACTGCCCTGCTCATGTCATCTCATGTGGCCTAACATGAGGATACTCGGTTAGGAGTTTTATAAGAAAGGTTTTTTTTTTTAATAGAAGAAACTTTGTTACTTACAGTAAGATGGTACTGCCTCCAACGATCAGGGCAATCCTGTTAACAACAAACACACGAATATAAAATATATAAAAATTAAGTCTCTCTTTCGTTTGAGGGACATGTTGTATTAAGCAATTTGATCAAGATCAAAGCTGTCATCACCGAAACCTTAAAAGCTCAGTGAATATGGCCATAAAGATAACACACATGCACCTAAAGCTATACATCTCTTTTCTGAAGCAAAGAAAATATTATTGCTCTGACGAAGGGCTAACGCACGAAATGTCAACTATGAACTCTTTACGGTGGCCGATTTAGATTATCAACTCAGTTGATAATGCTAAATTACCCTGTTATACCCTCCCACCGACGCAGTACCATAGTTTCTTTAGAAACTTACCCCCTTCAAATATTATCCTTGATTTATTTGTAACATAATTAGAGTATGATCTAAGGCATCTAATTCAATTTGTTCAAACCACCAAACACATGTAGATAGATAGAAATAAAATCACAGCTCTAGATCTGAACTGGAAAAAAACACTCGACGAACGAATTTGAAGAATTTTAAAATAAGACCACGCAAAAATTGGATACACGGGAAGATACTAGGTACTGTGCTCCCCCAAGCATAAAACATAGAGTACTTTTCGGTTGAGTGCGTAAAACCAAAACCATTTTAATAACAACGGTCAAACAGAAGAAAGGGAAATACGTCAAACAGCCAATGAGAACTCAAAGTAAAAATAACTAGACTCCGTAAAGCGCGGGAAAACGCGGGCGACCAAGTTGTGAATGATTTTAATTTCGCATCTGATTGGCTGAAAGAGAGTGACGCGAGTTTTTTGGACTAATCAGAGAGCAGAGTAAAGCAAAACCAATGCAGTCTCTGTTATTTTCAACACTCAATATAAAATTTCTAAATTAAGCGAACTGGTTTATAAAAACTTACAACTGCAAAATGACCGAGCACATGACATCTGTTACAGCGATCGAATGGCCGTCGTCTGGGCATCCTACAATCCTAAATGACAAATACAATGTAACTTGTAATGTTAGACACGACTTTTTTTCGGATTTACCACCTTTTTTCATGTAAACAGAAAACATCTTTTTTCACCTTTTCGCTTTGATTTCTGAAAACTAGATTAAGATTTATCTCTCGTAATTTCTAGGACTCAAATTTCCATCAGCAGAGATAGTACACGTACCTTTGACTTGTGACCGGGTTCACGGCAGTTGAAGCAGAGTTCATTCGGACAGAATCTCTTCACGTGTCCAGAAACTCCGCATAAGAAGCATACGCTGGTTTTCTATTCAATCACACAAGGAGCGTTAAGAATAAGTATAGGGTTAAGTTCGGTGAGATTTTTCGCTCAGTCACCCACTACAACTAAGCTCATCTTGGTTTTTGTTCCTCTATGCAACTAAGAGTATTGCTACTCACCTTGGATGAGATACTGGTCCATCACAGGTTACCCCCACCCCCACCCCGCATTGCAAAAGCTGACAAGATTTCAATATCACATGAAAAGATTAGCACCCATGATTTTACATGGTACCATTTGCCAGCACTAAAATAATGCGATGAAAGAAGCTGCTGCTACTATTGCTGCTACTATTGCTGCTACTATTCCTGCTACTATTGCTGCTACTATTGCTGCTACTATTGCTGCTACTATTGCTGCAGAAGCTGCTGCTACTATTGCTATTGCTGCAATAGTAATGGAAATACAAATGGTCCATATCTTTCAGTCTGTTCAAACAAAAAAATCAAATGTATCTGAAAGGCAAATATCAGCTAAAGGTGTGTACCTTGGGTTCTGGACAAAATTGTGACAGGTGACCCTTTTCATTGCAATTGAAACACCTCATATGTGGTAGTTCCTTCCCAGGCGTGTAATATCTTGAACGTTTCTTGCTTACTCTGGGGTCCTGGAGAAAACAGAGATTATTCCATGTAAAGTGCACATGAACAATTTTTATTCACGAGTTGCGATGCATCGCAAAAACGAACGAGTGAGTGTAGCGAACGAGATAGTTTTTCGATGCATCCCAACCAGTGAATAAGAATCGTTTGTGTGCACTTTCCATGGAATAACGTTCTTATTTCATACGTATTAAGACTTTTTCACATTTCAATTCTAAGATTGGAAGCGAACGACTGTAAAAATGCATCGTTCGACCAGTCAGAGACAAGCGAGAATGATAGTACTTCACAGCGTGTATCTCAGTATGTATGAAATAAAATATAATCCTTAAAAGCAAACATCCCTTAACCCTTTACAATCTAACATCAGCAAGCATATTCTCCATACTGCTCCATATACATTTCCTAAGATGCTGACAAGGAGAATTTGTTTAACAATCGAGAGCTTTTTTACTTGTTGAACGTTATCTACATTCTCCTGACCTTAATGTATTCAAGGCTGATTATTGTAAGACAAAATACCATGGGTTCAACTAACAAATGTTATCCTTTCACTCCCAAGATCTAAATAGTAATTCTCCTTACTGTCTGCTATACAAGGCTTGTGATGCTAGTTTGGAGAATTTGTCATTGGATTAACTAATAATCCCCTAATTGATGTCTTTCTTTATTCTCATAGCTTGTCCGCTTGATATTGTATTGGTATTGTAAGGAGAAATTCTGTCTTGGTCGGTGATTGGAGTTACAGGGTTAAACATTAAATGCAAGATAAGATCAAAATAGTGCAACATACCTCAAGGTCCCTTTCAATCAAGTCCCAGTTTTCTGTGGAAAAAAGGAAAATATACAGTTCAAAAGACTGGCAGTCAATTATAATGAAGTAATAGATGTATAATCATCAGTAATGGTAATAGGACTGAGTGGAGTCCAATTCCATCCATAATCATACAAATGATAATAGAATTGGGCGACCGTGCAGCAGGAGTCTGATTTGTTTATCACAAGTATGATTACAGTCCGAATTGGACAACACAAAGTCTTATTAGCAATTAAGCATAAAAATTACAATTTCCAATAAACAAAATCACTACTGTCTTCTAAAATATTGTCATTGTTCAAGGGAAAAAAAATCTTCATTTTGAAGAGAGCCCCAATTGAGGAGTCTGTACACTGTTTCTATGGTGATTGGAGCCAAGGCTGTGATAAGTTGATTTATATTACAACTTTTAATGTGATTGGTTGATTTATACTACAACTTTTGATGTGATTAGCCTTTTTGACCTGTTCAATAACAAACTGTCTGATAAAAAACTGTCCGATAACAACTTGGCAAGTGAATAAGTGAAAAACAGGAGTTTTTTTAATCAATCAAAAATTGAGGAAATTGTAATTTTCATGATTAGCATAGATAACATGAGTGACAAGGGGTCTCTTGGCATAACACTGATGAATGGGGACGAGTGCTTTTGCATACATACATACACACTTTATTGATGCTCCCTAAGTGGGCTTTTCAGCTCAATAGAATAAAAAAAAAATACAAATATATAAATTAATTGAGAATGTTAATACAATAATATTATAATTACAAAATATATATCAATAATATAATATATCAACTTAATAAAACATTTGCAAGACGACGTCTAAAATTCCTGGGGCATTTTAAGGACTTAATGTTATCATTCAAGGAGTTCCAGAGTTTGGCTCCTCTGAAAGCAAAGGAGCGCTGCCCTGTTGACAGGCGACATAAAGGTATATCCAAAGCACCAGATGATCAAGTTTGTCTATTATGGACTTGAGAACGTGATTTAAACATATCAGCAAGATAGTCTGGAACAAGCTTGTTAATACATTTGTGCATCATAGTAGCGTCATTTAGAATGAGTTTCTCTCTAATAGGAAGCCATTTCAACGATCGCAACCCATCCGAAATATGGTCATACTTTCTTAGTCCCAGAATAATTCGCCCAGCAAAGTTTTGGACTTTTTGTAACTTGTCAATATTGCTACTGCTGGTATTACTCCAGACAGTTGAACAATATTGGAGTTTACTAAAGACAAATGAATTTATTACAAACAGAAGTGTTTTCCTATCCAGGAGGTGCTTGATTCTGTTAATTTGGTACAATTTAAAAAGGCATTTAGAGGCAATCTCAGTGATATATGCATACCCCCTGGAAAGGGATTTTTGTCCACCGTTTTTCAACAAAAGGGCTTAGGGCAATAAGTAGTCTCCTTCATAGCTGTTTTTGAGCTTGTCGTGCAAAGAGACTGGGCTGTAGGAGGGCATGCGATAACTTTGTTAGTTATTTCTTAGGGTTAATTACCTGTTATCTCCCTTTGCTCTTCTTTCTTCTTTTCAAGTGTTGAGTTCTACAACAGAAATAAAACATATCAACACTATTTTGTACATGTGCAGTATGTGCCATCTACAAACATATGTACATAGCACATACTTTAATCCTGCAGGGATAATGACAAGATTACATGCAGCTGAAAGAGGAGTATATAACTTTGTGATCAAGATGACAGGGTAATTTAGTATTATCAACTGAGTTGACAAAATAAATTGGCCACTGTAAAGAATTTCAAAGCTGACATATCAAGCGTTAGCCCTTCATCAGTGCAAATGACAAATGGCTAACACTCAAATTGTCAGCTTTGAAACTCTTTACTGTGGCCGATGTACATTATCAACTCAGTTACTAATACTAAATTACCCTATTAAACTCTTCCACCGACACAGAACAACTGTTTCTTTGCAAACTCCCCTCTGATTCATTTATTGGTCTTAAATGAATGTCACAGTAGAATCAACAGTGGATATAATACCTTGTTTAGTTTGTCTTCTGAAGTGGGAACATTTTCATCAGGAAAGAGATTGACAATTTCTATAAACCAGAGGATATAAATATGTGTAAAGTAACAAAACTTCACACAGCATAGGTCAAGACAAGAACTACCTTCAGAAAATCTATGCATAAATCAGTAACCAGTGAGAGAACAAGAATCAAAGAAAAAAGGAAAAAGGGCAGTGGGTTCCTGCCAAGAGAATATTATGAAATGAATTATATCTGTAGGACATGCGATACTGAAAGTCTGAAAAGCTTTTACTTTTGTAATTAAAAAAAAAACAGTTCTTAGGATGCATTTCACAACTCCTAATGCATTGACCAAAAAAAAAAATTAAGAAATATTAAATTCAAACAAATTAGAAAAAACATAGTAAATGCACATAAACACAGTGTTTAAGAACCCAACAGGCAGGAGGCAGACCAGTTGGTTATATACAAAGAGAGCAAAGGAGTTGAACCCAAGGCAACTGAAAATAAATCCACTGAATAGCAGAGTGGAGGGCTTGAACCTTAGACCATCAGATTACAAGACAGACCAGTGCCCTAACCCCTCAACCACACTTCCTCCTTCTGACAGGGTAAGTTAATATTATCTACTGAGTTGATAACGTAAATTGGCCACCGTAAAGAGTTTTAAAGCTGACATTTCAAGTGTTAGCCCTTCCTCCATTTTCTCTGATGAAGAGCTAATGCTTGAAACATTAGGTTTTAAACTCTTTACTATGGCCAATTTCCGTTATCAATTCAGTTCATAGTACTAAATTACCCTGTTATACTCTCTCACCAACGCAGCACCACAGTTTCCTCAGAAACCTTCCCCACTTTATTCATTTGCCTCCCTCTGAGCCCCATATCTCACTCCCTATTTTAAGGAACTCTATCATTACTACTACTCTTGAAACCACATTTAGTTAAGTTACCTCAAGTTCTGGATGGAACAAAAAGGAACATTGTTTGAAAACTGTGCTTACAGTTGAAAAATACTAATTTCACAATCCAAAAACTAAAACACTTGACTGACCTCCTTAAAAATTACATCCTAACTGTTATCTTATGTTAATGACTTCTATACACTGTTTCAAACAAAAGTGTTTGAAAGCCCTAATTAATACTGCAACAATAGTACCTGCATACCTTGCTGCACAAGTGGAGACAACCTATCCCATATAAATCTGAGACCCAGTTACTAATAGGTAATAACATGATTTTGGGGGCAATTATTTGTTAATAAGCATGGGTAAATTTTTGAAAGACAACAACATTGCACAAGCCTGTAGAACAAGTGCAATTTGTAGTCTGAAAAATTTAAATGTGCTTTTTACACAAAAGTGCATGAGAAATGATTTTATGTTATTAATAATTTACATAAAAATAGCATCACAGAAAGTCAAGACAACATGCATGCTATTTGTAATTTGCACTCATGTCACAACTTTGCTTTTGTGTTAATGAAAATGCATTGGTTTTCAGCCAACCAGAAGCACATAATTTTTTCATGTTTATTATTATCATGGTAAGATAAATCAAGATAATGAAAGGCTCCTCTCTTTTTTTTCCCTACATACCTGGATAGTTAAATGAAGATTTTACATTCAAATTCTCCCATGTATTATTACTGTCCACCAAATCTCCACCTTCATTCTCATCATCATCATCACTGCCCTCATCCATGTTGTCATCATCATCATCACTGTCCTCTTCATTGTCACTGGAGATTTCAATCACAGAGTTGTCTGACTGATCCTTGTCTTTTTCAGTAACTGATTCTGAAACTACCCCATCTGTCCTCTTTGATGTTCTCTTATCTGAAACATCCAACAGCAAACTTTAATAAAGTTTCAATGACATAGACAATTGAAGATAAAATCCATTGATGAGTAGCACAATCACCATGCCCATAGGGGGTTGACTGCAAACTTTCAATGATTTCTTCTGTTTTACATTTTCATTGAAGCCAAATCTTTGCTTATAGGTAAAGTTGTTCTTATTGATTATAGTAAAAGCAAAAAATCAGAAAACCACATTGCTTTCTTTGAGAAAATAAACGTGAAAGATGAAAAATCGAGCCAATTTTGGTTGTAACGTGTAACACAATCTCAGTGGTAAAATTTTTTAAATACATTTTTCACTGAAAGAAAGCTCGTTTGAGCAAACAAATTACACCTAATGATAACACACAATAAACACTACATTTGAGCAAAACTTTGACATTTCAAGTTTATTAAAACGCATAGAAAAGATTTATCATTCTTAAGTATCCTTTGTGTAACGCTGGGTTTCAGAATTTGGAAGTACACCAAGTTGTTGTCCGCAGAATGACTGAACTGGAATCCTGTGGGAACAAAAACACATTAACCAAATGCTCATACTTGGTGTTCTAAAATAACGAAAAATCAGTCTAAAGGATTGACTATAAACGGAGAAATATCAGTGTAAAACAGTCGCTATGGTTTTGTAAAACCTGATTATGCAATAATATTTTTCATCAACTTACCTGCTCCTTCGCTACTATACTTCAAACACGGCAAAGTTGGGTTTCGAAATCGATTACACTTCAATGCTCATAAGTTTCTCTTGTCATTTCCAAGTTTTCGGGTCCATATCTTTAGAAACGACCAAAATATTCACTTTTGACCAAGTCGCTACGCTTTTTACCATGTTGACGCCATATTGAGAACGGAGTCTCACCACAAATGCCACCAAAAGCGCTATGTCGGGAGTCTTCAAGCTCAATAATTTTTCTGAGATTTAGCCATCCGTAAATATTGCTTCAAGTGCGCTTGACAAGAGGTATGGTTAACGAAAAGGAAGAAAAGCTTGCGAGGATCAAAGAGTGGAGGAGGAAAAAGCAGGAAAAGAATAGTCTAAGGAATCTAAAATATAATGAAAAGAATCGCAAAAAGAGAGCTGAATTTCCAATAGAAAAATGGTGATGTGATCTTCAAGTTGTAAAAAGAGGCAGAAAGTCAGTTTTTAGAGTGCCAGTTGATCTCACTAGGGAGATACTAGCCTCCATGTAATACAAAATGTTATTATTTCTACTTTTTACTGTGTCAGTGAACTCGAAATTGATTATTTGTGAAAAAGACCACACCCACAAGGGATTATGGATAAATACAAATTTGAATCAAATGTGACAAAAATAAAATAGTTTGAAATAAATCAGTTGTAATAGTAAATGTGAATTTAAAACAGACCTAAAGAAGTGATTTTGTCCCAAACTAGCAATTTTCACATTTTCCATACATGTTACGGAAGTGGGTATGGTGATTGTGCTACTCATCAATGTATCGTAATAGTTCAGTACAGTCTGACTGCAAACAATCTGGAAGTTTCCATCCACTGAGGTATATAACAGCTTAAGATCAACTGATACATTGCAAAAAATAAACAATTATATGAGTAAAAAATTGTGCTACCCACAGTTAGGGTAACATCAGTGACACATTTGCCCGAACCTTGTATGCCACTTTTTTGTTCATGCCATATTTTGGCATCATCTGTGATCTATTACCAAACAGATGCAAGGCAACATGAAATCTATTAGTAGATTAGAATCTACTAACCCTTTACACCCTAACATCAGGATGTGTATTCTCCATACTGTTTTCTGTACATTTCCTAAGGGGCTAACAAGGAGAATTTATTCAACAATCAAGAGCTTCTATAGTTGGAAATCATTTCCTTTATTCTTGTGACCTTAATGTTTGATTCAGGAGTGATATGCTAAGGAGAAATTAGATGCCGGTCACTCTTTAAGGGTTAAAGGGTTACTGGAATCTACTGCCCCTATTATAGGATGGTAGCTCGCAATGTTGTGATCTGGCCTTGATTCTGAAATTGTGGGCATCTACAAAATTTCCTTCAAAAATTGTGAAGTGCTCAATGTAGTCTAGTCAAAATCTCCTTCAAAGTTTTGTAAAGTGCAATTAGCCAATGGATATGTCACTATAGAAATCCTTTATTATCATTATTATTTATTAGACAGATATCAATTTGAGAACTTCATACCTGGAGTGGACTTCTCTGATACCAATAGAGAAGAAGCGTAATGCACATGGCTATAGATTGTCTCTTCTATTTCACTGTCTGCATCATCTTCACTTCTACAGAAATGTAACAAAGCACTAAGTCAAATTCATTTATATTCAATTAGACTGAATTTTGCTTAAATATCAGACTCATTAAAACTCAATATTTTCTTTCACAAGTAGTCTTAATCCTTTCATTTGCAAGCCTTATAAGTAATTCTCCTTACTGTCTGTCATACAATTCTTATATGACCTTTGTTTGGAGAATTTGGTATTGGATCAATTAAACATCCTCTAATTGATATCTTTCTGCTTGATATTGTACTGATATTGTGAGAAGGAGAAATGATGTCTTAGTCACTCAAGGAAGTTGAAGGGTTATAAGCAACACTAACCCAGAGGAAGAATACTCCCCATACAGCTGATCCTCATATGCTTTGTAAGCGTCACTGTCAAACTCATCATCACTGCTCATACCTTAAGGAAAAATTTGTTATAGCAACTCTAATGAAATGTTAATTCATCGAGAATAAGGATATGTCTGAGGGGGAAAGAGGGAGTTTCTCACATGTAAACAGTCTTACTGGGGTACATGTAAGTTCCATACCTTTTTAAAAAAAAAAAAAAATTTCAATAGTGCTGATATTTCTTTTGCTATATTTATCATCATAACACATCGTAACTCACAATAAAGTTTTGATCTATGCCTAACTCAGTGTTAAACTACCCACATATTCTAGCCTTGCTGACTTATGCCATAAGGCTCTAGCTTCAGCAATCTAACAACACCTGTCTTTTTTTTTAATACCTACTCTGAAAAATTTTATTATTTACTAAGATCTCATGATCCAGTTTTAAATGTGAATGACTGTATTTATGGCTTTGTAATGTTGAATAAGGTTGTCATTGAGTGATTAAATTAATTCATTAATTATTGGGTGAATCACTACCAAGTTATCAATGTTTCAATGCTTAAATATGCATTATGCAACAGCTTTGGATTGAACAAGGAAATTAAATGCATACATCACCCCTTCTAGTCTACTGGGAGTCTTCTCACACCGACGTTGAGCATTTGTTTATAGTTTGATGATAAATGCACTCTTACACGCTTTCATTTGTGGAAAGACGATCTTCAATAACTGGCGTGAAATCTCACAGATTTCAGTTGAGATCATGGACATATTTCACGTGACAGAAACTATTTTGTAAATATTTAGATAGGATAGAGTAATAATGGAATGACTGTTCGATTGGTACTATGTAAACACCCAACAAACTGTAATCACTTTTTGTAACATAACGAAGAAAGAGCAAGAAACATTAGCTTATAAAAAACAAACTATCCGTATAGTGCAATAATATGGAAACGAATTGTGTATCTTGACCGGAAAGTTAAATTTAATAGCTCCACAAAAAGCACTATTTCGGACGTGAGGTCTGATTTACCCCATTTCCCACTTCCGGAATAATTTCTAATTCTTTAGGAGAGTTAGAAAATAACTGATCATCAAAATAGAAGAGACACAGTTTGGATTTCACTTACCTTCCCCAGTTGTAAGCTAAAATAGCAAATATAAAATCATCTATATCCTAAACGAGAGTCTACTCTGATTTCTGTCGGTGTTATGTCGCAACGTGCACCTCAAAATGTCTCAGGCGTTGCACACTGAGAGTGAGTACGCCATGTATTTTCTCATGGATTGTTCCGTTGTATCAATCTTTGAAAAAGGTAATTCTTACTTGAAGGAAAACCTCTTAATATTTTCTTCCTTAAAAATATTATAAGTTTTTTGCTAGTCTATTGTTTTTGGAACACTGAAAATTTCAAATGAAACAAAACGATTTTTGTAGTTATTGTTATATGAACAAACAAGTACTAAAGGGAACTCTCTTGAGCCCGCACAACACACAACATGGCGGGTGATCGAAAAAGCGAGCAAGAACGTTTCGAAGAAGAAATAGATTTAGAGGTTACCTTCAATGAGTTCGACGATGAATTTTCAGAGTATAGTGAGAGAAAATTAGACGAAACTGAGGAAAACGGCCGAAAAGACTCAAAACAAGGGGAATATCCAAACAACATATTTTTTAACGACGCTTGTAATCTTCAAAATGAAACTGTCAAAACACATAGCGTTACAAATGGAAACCACGCCGAAGATGTGCTAAATATGGGAAGGTCAGAAGAAGGCGAAGTTTTTAGTTCGAGTGAAGACGAAGGTGGAGAGAAAATGGATTTTGATGAGGAACTAGACAATGACCTGAAAGCAGTCTCTACGGCGAATTTCACGTCTGGTGGAAGTAACATCCAAGGAACACTTGAAACAACCACTTTTAAGTTTTTACCTCCTGATTCAGGTGAAGGAGAGGGAAGTAAAATAGAAACTGCATCGCAAGAGTTAATAAAAGATACGGTTAGGAGTGTTGATGTAAAAGAGAGAGAAATACTTTCAATGGAATCTGATAATTCAGTGGATGATCAGAGTTGGAAGAGACATAAACGGGCCAGATTGGAACTGGAAAGCCAAGAGAATTCTGTGGAGAGGAAAAGAGAGGGAAAAGGTGAATAATAGAGAGTGGTGAGCACACTTACCTATCCCTACCAACATAGTTAAACATTACCTGCTGCAAACAAAGCTGAAGGAAACTTGAAAACGTTCAAAGAAACTGCACAGTCAAATAGTGAACCCTTTACACCCTAACACCTGTATCCGCATTCTCCATACCCCTCTCTATGCATTTCCTTGGTACTGACAAGGAGAATTTGTGTAACAATCAAAGCATCTTAGGTTGGCAGTCATTTTCGTTATTCTTGTGATCTTCATGAATGATTCAGCAGTATTAGAAACTGGTCATTGTTGCAATTTAAAGGGTTAAAACAGCATACCTGTAGGTATGTATTGGTCAAATGCAAAAGTAGCTCTCTTCCCCCCCCCCCCCCAAAAAAAAAAAAAGAAAAAGAAAAAATTCTCTCAGTTATCTGTTACATTTATATTAATCCTTCTTTCCCAATCAAAAGTCTCCTGGATATTAAGTAAAAATTTAATCTCTTGGTCTCTCCAATAGTTAGCTAATTATCCTGGTTTGAAAACAGTAGAAATCATGAAAATTTTATATCCATGGAATTTCTTTATTAACTCTTTGACACTTAAAACGTGACAAGCATCTAATTTCTCCTTACAATATCAGCTCTAAATCACACATTAAGGTCAAGAGAATCAAGTAAATGATTACCAATTAAAGAAGCTCTTGATTGTTAAATCAAATTCTTCTTGTTAGCACTTCAGGAAATGTATTGAGTGCAGTTTGGAGAATATGCATACTGATTCTAGGGTGTTAAAGGTGAACTAACAGATGGTTGTATTAACAACATTTGTTTTATTTTGCATTATGTATGTCCAATTTTCTGGCCCTGTAATTGTGAGGAGAGACTTGAATGGAGAGGATGTTATTAGTATCTCTGTTCTGAGCTGGCCAGATCTGTTTTTTTAAACCATTGAACACTTTACAACTTAGGATCAATGAGTATATTCTCCATACTTTTTTCTATACATTTGCTATGGTATTGACAAGGAGAATTTGTTTAACAATCAAGAGCTTCTTTGGTTAGTGATAATTTCCTTGATTGTCATGGCCTTAATGTGTGATTCAGAGATGATATTGTAAGGAGAAATTAGATGCAAGGCACTCTTAGGGGTTCTTGCTGATCTGTTAGCTGACAGGTGATCAAGGAATAGTGGAGGAGAGCTGTGCTTCACAATCACCAATATTTTTTACAATACCATCATAGTGTGCTTGATTGATGGCATGTCTTTGTACATTTTGTAGATGGTGAACGAATGAAAATAAGAGGAGGTAAAAAGAAACGGAAAAGACCTGTTGGTAACCATTATGATGGAGGGCGGCATCATAGAAGCGATAGCCAGGAGGACCCAAAGTTAGGGAATCTGTTTAAGCCCTTAAAAGTTACAGCAGAAGATTCTGAAGAGGTTGTTGCTAAAGAAATAGCATGGAAACTAAATGAAGTAAGTACTGTAGTAGTAAATGATTCAGTTAGTGCTGTTAGTGTTTTAGACAGGTACAGAGAGGTTCAAAAGCCAGTCAATTTAGCATTAGCGAGGTGTTCTTTGATTAAATTATCCTTCTTAAAACAAAAGTTATTGTGTATCAGTCGAATGCTTTTTAGAACAAGCCTTGACTAAGTTCCAAAAGCCTATGTTACAACCAAGATTTTTGATTAGAGAGCAATTTTTTTTCATGCAAACAAGAATATTATCTGTCTTTAGATCATGAACCTATGTATCTTTCTAGGCTTGGTTAGCTTAATTTTCACCATAGTACCTCTCCTTTAGTGCACTTCTTTTCAAGGACACCTTCATTCAAGATACATGTAAACAGACTTGAGATATAACCAGGACTGACCATAGAAATAAAGTAACATATAATGGTGAAAAATATTAGGGCATGTGAAACCATTTAGGATAAGAAGTTGTAAGAAGTACACTCCATATGATACTTGCATTTAGTCCTAGACATTGATGAAAATCTTTAGTTCCTCTTGTAAAAAGTTCCTCAAAAACTTTGTACTCATTACATGAACCATTATTGAATTTAAACCTTTAGTGAGGGAAAACTTTTCTAGTTCCTGTGTGAAGTGTTCTCTAAATGAAAGTTTGAGAGGCCTGTTAGAGAGCCTTCCTGATCTTGCTGACAGGCTATTCTGTTATGTCATGATGAACTAGATGTACATCTGGCTCAGTGTATTTTTCTTTTGCATTTTTACGACAGACAAAAACAAATCTCATTCAGCGAGTTGTCAGTTGCATTGGTTGTGAAAAAGCACTCAAGCTGTTTAGAGACACAAAGGAGGTTCAACTGCATGGAGGGATGTGGACAAAGGACAATCAGCGAAGGTAAACTATTTGCCAGTCATATGTAAAAAATCAAAATCACTCTCAGTCTCCTTTAAAGCCATCAGTTTATTTTGAACCCAACTCTTGTGTGTTACTCAGGTTTTTTTCCTTCTATGTCAGTGTCTCAAGACAGTCAATTAAATGTAATATTTCCTGTAATTCAATCAAAGTGCTATATTTTTTTTTTCCTCAAAGGGAAATTGAAGGGAACTTTTCCCAGGAGGGGGCATAGTAGAGACACTTTCCTGTGAAGGGACAATGTAAGGACACTTTTCCATGAAGGGACACTTGTCCATGAAGGGACACTTGTCCATGAAGGGACATTGTAGGGACACTTTTCCAGGAAGGGACATTACAGGGACTCTTTTTTAATTTTTTCTAAATTAGTGTCAGTTTTTGTTCTGTAGTTTGTTTTCAGTTGGAAGAAACAACAGTTTCATCATTACACATGTAGTTAATTATATCAGCCAACCCTTAAACTCCCATGAGCAACCAAGACAGAATTTCTCCTCACAATATCAATACAAAATCAAGCAGACAAGTGATGAGAATGAAGAAAAATATTGATTAGATGATTATTAGTTTTTCCTATACTTAATTATTCTAACTAACATCATTAGAACAGACACTGAGGATGTGATCTTTGGAGTGATGGGGTTAAACCCAAGTCTTGTGTTGAAATCTGTTCTCATAGGAATGTGGTAAAAAATCTGGTAACTCCGCAACTCTGACCTTTTACTTTGTTTTTCATAGGCGTACAAGTGGAGGGGTATTTTTGGCGATTCTTAAAGATAGATACGTCTCTAAAGAACAAAACAAGTGGATTTTCGCGGTTGAAAACGAGATCAATAAAAAGAAAGCAAAAGAACAACAGCAAAGACTGAAAGAAGTTCAAAGGAAAGATATAGAGGACTTGAGAATGAAATTAAAACAAAAAGATCAGGAGTAACTCTCGGTGTAAAGTCCTATCTGAGAGAAATGAGCGAGAAGCCGCCTAAATTTTTGAATATGTGTACAGCCACTTCAAATGATTTGACGTACTGTGAGGACATGTAAGATGATAGCAAAACGATTAAAAATGAGGTGAACTTATTGTTGGCAGGTATGAGTTCAAACTTCTGTGAGAATTAGCCTTTCCTTTGGCGTGACTGTGTGTTTGAAGAGCTTATCGTAGCCTCTGTCGAGATTACGGCAAAAAAATTTTCTTTTATTTCAACGATTGGGCTCACTTTCCTCTCCGAAAACGCTCTTCGAAGTGAAATTCGCAACTTCTACTTCTAGAAGACTACTAGCCATCCCTCCATCATACGAGTTTAAAAAAAAAAGAAAAAAAGCGAAAGAAGGAAGAACGTGCGCCTTTCTCCCAGAGTTCCGCGCCGCGATTGGGCCCACTTTCCTCTCCGAAAACGCTCTTCGAAGTGAAATTCGCAACTTCTTCTTCTAGAAGACTACTAGCCATCCCTCCATCATACGAGTTAAAAAAAAAAGAAAAAAAGCGAAAGAAGGAAGAACGTGCGCCTTTCTCCCAGAGTTCCGCGCTGCGCGTCAACAACAATTTCTACCGCGCGACGGACTTCGCCAAAAAAGGGGGAACTGGTAGCAAAAACGTTTGGCTGACTTTTTTAAGCAGAAAGAATTGGGATGAACAATAAAATTCTACCAATGTGGATAAGAGAAGGGAAGGGTGTTTCCCCACCGCCTTTCCCTTTTGTCACTCTCCTTGTCTTGTCACCCTAAATCAAACATGACGCTTGAACTGCCAGCTTAAAAGGCTTGATAACAAGTTTAGGACCTTTATTTCTTTCTGAGATTAAGGAAAACTTGCCAGCTATTTTGGACACTGCTACTCCAGTGTGTTAAACAAAATCACATCGCGCTTAGTTAAACGTTGGGATCATGAACAAATTACACCAGCACGTAAGATACACGCCCTTTAATTTTCAATCCCATTAATTAGTTTAATTTGAAACTATCATAAATATCAAATTAATGATAATTGTAACAAATCTTAGCGCCCAATTTGCCTCTTTCCTCGATTACTCGCTTAATTAGTGTCTTTTTCCTAGCACCTCTAACAAAGCAAATTTATTTAAGTACATTTCAAAAATAATAAGAATGTTATATTCAAACTGTATTTACTGGAAAGGACTCACAGTGGAACGACTTCCGTCCAAAGGAGAAGACAACAACTGAAACAGACTTTAAATGGTTTATGGGATTGTTGAATTTAATGAAAGAAATAAGATGAATTCTTTACTTGTGTTTTTTTTTTTTTTGCTTTGGTTGTGGTTGTGGTTGTTTTGTTTTGATTTTTTAGTCTTTTTCGTCGGTAGTATCGGCTGTATATGGTTGAAGTATTTGCACCGTTATAAAAAAGTCCTGATCACATCACCTCCTCAAATCCTGGAACAATGATTTCACGTTAGACCAACTTTAGCAAGCAATCCAGGGTGCGTTGGTTTTCACTAGGAGGTTCTGTGTTGGGCAAACTCGCGCCCGTCTCTTAACCAATCAGATGTTAGACCAAAACCAATCGCGACTTGGTCGCTCGCGTTTTCCCGCGCTTCAGTAGTTCGGTTCATTTTACTTTCAGATGCCATTGGCTTTTTGAGATATTTCCCTTAGGTCTAATTGGCCAATGTGATAACTTGGCTGTAAGGCAATCAATCAAAAATTGCATTATAGGAACATTTTGGTGAGCGAAACTGATTTGGAAACGAAATGGTGCGAGTGTCTCGCATCGTTCGGCAGCCACAAAGACCTCATTGATGAAGGAATGAAACACACACACAAACAATAATGTGTTTTGCGCCCCGATAGATGTCCTTTATCATGCCTGAGCATCATGTTAAATACACAAATTAGACGCTTAATCCTTAGATGTGGCCAGTCACTCTTGAAGCAACCCAACCCAGAACAATCTGCGCGATAAAGCCCTGCCAATTGTTCCTACTGAGAAATAATTCACAGGACTGTTGACATTGACTAAACCGCCTTATTCGTCCTATTTCATGACTGATGCCAGACTGGTCTTATTAGAAATCATAGTTACCATTATTGATTTTCACAATGATCCTGCATCGAAAAATCGCGATATTGCAACGACCAATAAATCTAATTTCAAAATAGCAAAATTCTAAGAAGAAACTGTTGATCAAGCTTCAATGTGACCGTCTAACCCATATAATAAGATGTACATTTCTCTCTCTAGACAACCAGTGTACTTACACTCACCTTATTTAATAAACGTTTCCTTGAATAATTTCTAATTTCACTCTGTTACATACTTACAAATATTTTTGAAAAAATATTTCACGGGAACTTAAGCAGATATACTGTAAGTGCACCCACAAATAGCTCTCTATTCTGCTGAATTCAAGTTCGTCCTTGAAGCGTTTACGAAGCTTCCGATTCCTTCCGTTTTCATTTTCTTAAGGCGTTGAACGACGTCAACAGTCTCGTCAAAATAATGGACAAGATAAGGCTCAGTGGACATAGAAGCCAGTAATTGTTCAAAACAAATCGACCAATGAAGGTCGATGGCACCGGGCGAAAGTCTATCGTTTGATTGGTCAGTATCTAACGCACCTGACAACGGTCTGTCATTTGATTCGTCTGTATCTAATGTCCCGGATGAATGTCTATGGAGTGATTGGTTTCCAACTGCCGTCCCGGAAGAAGAGCTGTCATTTGATGGGCCTTTACGTTCATCAAAAATGCTTTCGGGGTAGTGGCCTTCTTTGACAACAAGCAATTCTTTGAAGTCTTTTTCATTAGAATTTCTACTTTGATTAGAGTTTTCACCTGTCGAAAGGGGATCACTATGACTCAGTTTGTTATAAACCTCGTGTAAAGTATCTTGAGTGTCATTCTCTTCGCACGTTACAGCTTCAGGTGTACTAAACCCCTCGTCGCTGCCCACGAGAATAAAGTCATCTCCCGCTGCACTTCTCACAGGACTACTGAGCGAAGATTCACTGCTCCTGGCGGCATCAATCAGTTCTTCCTTTACTAAAGTCGACGATTCAAGTTCAGACGTTACAGTTATTTCGCTAGGTGTACTTAACACATCTTCCGTGTTTGATGTCGATGTTTCAAATTCTGCTACGTGAAGTGGGTCCATGAACCGGTCCAGATCATCGCTCTTGGACTGCTGACCAGTGGTTTTGTCTCCACTAGTGTTCAACTCTCCTCCAAATTCCCCCAGCTTAAGCAAAATGTTGCCTACTGATGCAATGGCTTGATACATCTGTTGTTCATTTGGCAGCTCACGGAAGAGCGAGTACATAGTTTTCCACAACAAAATAAAATTTCCCTTCAAAAGAAAAGATATCACAGCTTGAGAATAAATATTTTCCGTTGACGCGTGAAACATAGAGGCCAAAATAAAGTAAAAAAAAAAAAACAAGAAAAATATTTAGGGCACCGTTGACAGGCTTACTATTATGCGTGGAAGGGTGGCCTAACATTAAGCGCGCAAGACTACGAAACGAAAGGATTGGGTTCGAGACCTGGGGCCTGTTTCTCGAGGGTTCTATTAACTAAACGAGCCCCCGGAAAGCTGTTCTGTTTTCTGCGAAGATGGGGCTTTGAAGAGGTTTGAAAATTCTACAAGAAAACTATCAGGCAAAGTAAAAAAATGGACTGGTTAGAGTGCCAGAGCCTGCTTCTCTAGTCTTTAAATTTTAATTACAGAATGTGGGTTCGGGCCCGTAAAGTTGCCGGGACTTCCGAGGGACGAGCCCTTGGCCGGGTCGTTGTGCTGAATACTGAAGCAAAACACCTCATTCTTAAAGTGCCTCTCTTGGTTCAGAGGCTTAACTCTTTACACCCTGACATCAGTTTGCATATTCTCCATACTTCCTCTAAACATTTCCTCACTTGCTGACAGGGAGAATTTATTTAACAGTCAATAGCTTCTTTAGAGGGTGATCATTTCCTTTATTCTCGCGACTTTGATGTGTGATTCAGGGGAGATATTGTAAGGAGAAATTAGATGCTCGTCACTCATACAGGTCAAAGGCTTAAACGAGTGCTAACGAAATATCAGAAAAGCCTGACGAAATACTTGGGGGGTGGAGTAGCCTAAAGTCCACTTTCATCCCGTCCAGGGAGGGAGGAGGGGGTAGGTTATTATATTTCTTGTCGATTTGTGTTTCGGAAACAACAACAACAACAACAACAGCATTTATTTAAACACGATAAAAAATTCAGCAAAAGCTGATGTGGTCGTGTACGGACAATAAAACTAAATTCCTAACTAAATCCAAAATTAAATCGGCCAGATGGCGTACTTGCCTCGAGAATAAACTAAATCTTTACTCTGGTAACTTATGCAGCCACTATACCAGATACTTCTCATGTTACGTGTACTGTCGATTGCCAGAGCGTTAACACCTCAAAGGCATATTCCGTGAACGATAAGACCCAACAGCTTTATGGGAGATATTCGCATAGTTACGCAATCAGTATTCATGGAAAATCTCTGTTGGCTTCTATCATTTACCACATGCAACTAACACACCTTATTGTGTTTATCAGGTACATTTGTACTCATGAAGCTATTGGGCATCACCGTTCACTGCCAAGGCCTTTAAGGAATCAACCAATATGCAACCAAGTGTACATAAAACAAGAAGCTTGCAGTTCGAACAATGACTCAAAAATTGACTCAAAGAACCCTCATTTTACCTGACTCATTCGTGGTATTTCACTGCCTCTCTTTTCACTGTCTTCATCAGTCAGAGTTCTATGACTTCGTGCGACTGTTTTCAACGAAACACTCACGGGTGACTCCTCTTTAGTGCGAACCCTCGAGACGCACTCATCAAGTGGCGGGAGCTGATCAACTGACTGCGTCGTCATGTCCTCAACACTTTCACCTTCAGTAAGCTCATCACAGCTGTCTACTGACTCTTCATCGCTAACTTGCGCAGTGTCGTCGTCGCTCAGGGCGGGAGGGACGTGCATGCGGTACATGAACTGCATACGATCTTGGAGTTCACCCTTACAGATAATACCCAGCCCTTGCGCAAACTCGCGGAAACTAATGAGTCCGTCTTCATCTCGATCAATCACCTTAGCATGGAAAACAACAAGCAAGACAACGATAAAAATCATGTCAAAAGAGAGCCGCATTAAAGAACATTTTCCCAAACGGAATATTCAGAGAAGTTTTAAGCCCCATCCACACCAAAATGGACAGAATATTCCCTCTGGAAACGCTGTTAAGAGTATTCCGTTCACTATGGAAGACGGGTTAAAAGTTTACCGTTCACACTACAACAATAAGCAGCGAATGAAACGCTTCCCAGCATTCCCAGATATCTTTAAGCACTGACCTTGAATGCTCGCTGAGTCAAGATAGGACCAATCTCCCCAGTCCCCCAGTTCGTAAGGCACTTAAATAGAGGCGCGAATCTCTCGCAGTCGATACACTGATTCTGTATGAGCGGAAACTGGGGCGGAGTATCCTTACTGTCCGGGTTGCCATGATTACGCGTCAGAATGTGTCCTGCCTGGAAAGTCAATTTGCACAAGAAACAAGGTGAATGACAATAGGAGATTTGTAGAATGCTTACAAAGTCTTGAGTTTTCTGTCTATATATTACAAGCGGTACGAGCTATGAGCAAAGTACGCAAACGAATTGAATCTCGGTTGATCCATCCAAAATTGGGTTATCACTCCACTATCATTTCATTTACTGGTTTTCGAAATGCATCCTACGGTATCACCCGAGAATCGAATCGATCGCAAAAGGCGTAATCACATACAGGCAACCCTGAAGGAAGTAAACAAATCAAAGTTTTGTGCAGCTGTTTTGATGCTCCGCTTTTGATCTGAACTTTTCCTATATTCAGCGTATACCGTTCCCAATTTGGACATTCTTTTGCCCTGATATGGTAAAATGACGCAACAGTGGAAGAACGGATACATATGCTGTATTGGGTCTTTCAAATCAAGAACTCCTCTTTAGAGCACCTCTATTCAGGGGACACTTTCCTTGGTCGCAGGGGTGCCCCCTGCAAAGATGTTCCGATGTCTTCTGTTGTTTCTCTCTAGTGACGAGTAACTTGATAATCTAGCTTAAGATTAAGAATCATCATTTCTATCGTCATTGGACGCTTTTGACTCTGCCAATCCTGGAAGGGGACAGACTACTTAAACACGGACTACCTCGTAAGCGAGGTCAACGAGGTCGCTGATCTCAGCTGGGAGAGAATGCAGACAAAATATAAATTGGAAGGTTTAATTCTTCTCCCTACCTCGTACAATACATTTTGAACAGATTTTTTACCTCAGTAGCAAATTTATTGTTTTTAACATTCATGACTATTGGTGTAGACTTACCTTGAAAACAGCATACAACTGTTCCAGTTCCTTTTGCTCAAACAGACAGGTTTCCACTCCCATAGATCTCACAGCATTTCTTCTCATACTATCCTCGAGGCCCTTATCAGTACCAGAAGAGAAATAAAAAATTTAACCTGACATAAATCTATTTTCAGTTTCATGCATACTTCACAAAATTTTGCACTGTACTTATTTCTTAACGCCTCCAACTAACCGTTTTTTTCTTAACTGAATCGCGGACAACAATCGCGATAAATCACATTTGTAATTATCAAATAAGACAGAAATATATGAAATATATGTTTTAGCTCACAATGTCACGCTTTTTTGATATAATTTAAAAACTGCCGTGGCGCGTTTCCATACCTGAACAACTTTTAGTCTCTGTGCATTTCTCATGGAGTCAATGGTCTCTGCTGTGATGAAGCCGAACTTCTGATATGATTCCAAAATAAGGTTGGCTACATCCACTGTGCTGTGGTACTAAAAGGAAAAAAAACTATCAAATATTACTTGACTGCTTTCTACCACTGTGACAATTGGCTCATTTTGAAAATTTCAAATTCAACGTCAAACTTAAGATCTTTTAACCACAGATACGGACGCGATACATTGAGGGACAATCCGAAGCGACTTGCTTTTGTAACTTCGAGCATCGCACAAATTCAAGCCTCTTTTAATTTATGCAACTTGCTACGGACACGAAATTCCGTCACAGAAAAAGGAAAATTGATAGAAATCATCCTCCTCCCCCTTTCCGTTCAAACGACACGAATTCTAGCCATAACTTGAACCCAGGACATATCACAGCAAGGTGTCTCGCGGCTCTAACACTGATCCTAAATTTACCACAGAAATTACGTAACTGTGGCATTTAATTCAAGATTAGAATTACTCGTGCTTTGGACCAAAGCTTTCGGGAATTAACCTGCTACCTCTGATTTCCCAAAACTGCAAAATATCGAAATTGGGCGACAAAATTTTACCTCGTCCAATATCAAACCAGCAACAATTTCACAGGCTTTCATGAACTAATAACAATTACTTATCCTTTTGTGAACCTTCTGCGCCTTCATGGACTAAAGTGAAATACTTAAACAAGGCCAGTCTGACAAAGAACCCTGCGCGTGCGTAATAATGCAAGAATGACTCATTACTGCATTATCACCTCTCTCGCACAGAAAGACGAGTTTGCGACAACAAAACGTTTGTGATGGACAATGAAATAGTTTTCGTTTTGAATATAAAAATTGTTTTGTTGGCAACATGTTCTTCCAAGTAAAGTTCCCCCCGTGATGTACAAACTGGGTTCTTTCTGTGATGGTCATTTTAAAAGTTATCAATAATTACTACAGAAATTCTGAATTTCACACCATTCCCTCCCCAATCCCCAATACAATTACCCCAGAGGAAGGCGATCCATTGTTTTTGCTGTAACCTCCTTGGTAATTGGTCAGCGTGGTCGCGTCCCTGTTGGTCACGTGCTCCAGATAATTCCCTAATACCGTCATTGCCTCACCATCGTCTCGGACAGCTAAAAGTTTGTTTCTGTTTGCGTCAAGTGTAGCCAAGGCAATCTGAAACAGTACCTGGAACAAGATCGTTTTTTGATGGTTGAACTCACGAGAAGATGGAGAGGTTGCAATGTAAGTAAGCTTTGAGTTGCAAGCTCTTGACTCAGTTCTTCTTGTTTATCAACAGGATAAAAAAGACGACAAATAGAATAAAATTTAGGATCACTACCCATCTCGAAAAACTATCAGAATCATTTTTCCTCTAACGCATATGGAGAGAAACTCACGAGTTCACAAAAACAAAAAAATTTTTTTTGTAAGTAACAATGGTGATCGCTCAGAGATGAACCATAGATTCTAATAAAAGATCAGTTGAAATGAAAAAATATTTATCAAATAAAGTGAGTTACAGGTTTTATACCACTCAGAAGACAAAACGTCTTTACCTTGGTACCGTCATAGAAAAAGCAATCTATGATGCTGACAGCACTGGTAAATGGCATGACACTGAAAACAACAAGAAAAACACAAGTGTCTTATCAGAAAGGAAACAACACGTCCCAAAATAGATTATCTTAACAAAACCACCAACATCGCTAGCTTAATTGAATTTTATAACTTAAAGTATAAGTAAAAGAAATTGATTTCTAAGCGACACCCGCAATTACAAAAGCCCTCGCCCATACCATGGGATTCGAATTAGGAACTACGGAAAAATTTTATATACACCGTGTTTTGAAAGTAGTTGTAACGCAACATTCAACACCTTTATTTAATCTAGCCTTAAAATAGTTGTTCTAGCTCTATACCCCCCTACTCTCGCTGTTTTTTGTAACGAAAAGTCATGGGAAGCAGGGTTTTTTGGAGGGGGGGGTGGGTGGGGGCAAGAGTAAAGCAGCAAAGTGAATGGGTCGAGGGTTGATATCATGTGCGTTGCAGGTCGTAACAACATCTGCGGGATGATTACAACGGGAACGGTCGCTTTTTATTAACCTGTAACACTCAACGGGTGGCAACACAAAAGAAAACTTTCATTCGTAAGTCACATTTAAACACGTTGGAACATAATTTATCAGCCTGAACTCCGCTACCAGGGAAGATGGGCAAGTTAAACTTTAAACCAAAGTTACCTGAGGAAGAGTGTAAGAAACCAAGACAGAGAGATCATGTTGAGAATTCCAAGTTCCATCAGGTGATCATACAACTCTGGCAAGTGATCACGGGTAAGGTCCTCGAACACTCCTGGAGGACACAAAAAGGTTTAGAATATCAACACTTTATCAACAAGAACCATAAAACGAAAAAATAAAGTAGCTAGACAATCACCTTGATCAACAAGAGCTCCAACAACTCTTGTGTTATAGTAATCTGGCAAAAGACGCTCACAAACCGCCACTAACAACCAGAAAGCTTCTTCTTCTGTGCAGTATAACAACAGCACTGATGCTACAATATTCATGGCTTGACAATACCCTAGAGGTTACACGACATGCAAAGAACGTAAGCTGATAGCAGGTTTGAGAAGTCACTTAAAATTGGATAACTCTACAAATGTACGTCTACATACAAACCTATGCTTGGGTTTCTCCAGGCGTAAGATGTCAGAACTCTCCGCAAAGCTGCTATTCCTACTTCAGACTGGAAGGCAGGGTGTTCAGGAAGTGACCTACAGCGGGCAGATGATTTACAGCTTAAAATAGTTTGTACCATATTGAAAACGTTAGTATCACAGCAGAAGAACAAACAAGATCAAATTTTTTTTCTTTTCTGTAGCGAAACGCTCTTGCTGAGTGTTTTTTTTTCTTTTTACACCCACCTGTGCAGATCTCTTTCAATCTCCTCAGTTGCCAAAGTGGTTTTTCCCTCGCACTCCTCCACCAGTGTGGCATAGTAACCAGGGTGAGTTTGAATCTGTTCAGATTGAGACAAAACACGTTTCCTTCATATTCAGCATATGACCTTTTCGATCTAACCCGTACCAGTCTCCGTTAGGGCTTCCATATATTTCCTAGTGGGTTAATTGGGATAGTTTGCTCCGCGATAAAGACAACACCATCTGGCTAATTAGCCTGACTGTTCTCAGACCCTGTTGTCTGTTTATTTAAACAAAGTTTACAAGTTTTTTATTAAACCTGTGCCCTAAAAATCTTCACTGGTGTCTGTACTCTTTCTAGTCTCCCTTGCAGCCGTTGCTTAGTCTCGTCACACAGCGCGTAATCTCTAACAGGGTGAAGGGGGAGAAAGCGCGTTGCGTGACGAGATCAACGGCTGCGAAGGACACTAAATTCTTTTTTTTTTTTGGCCTTATTACAAATGATTGGTTAAAGAATAAATTCAATTAAAGTACTGGCCGCCTAGAATAACAATTGGATCCAGCGAAGCTAGGCAGCCAGAAAATAGAATATAAAATTGTTATCACAAGTCAAATATATCATCTGAAAAACGCGTCAACCCCTACTTTTGTAGCGACTTGTACCTGATTGATAGCACCAGAGAATATTAGCCATACTTCCGCCCTCAGACTGTCAGGAACGCCTTTGAGTATCAAATCCTGGGTTTTGACAGTGCGATACATACAGACACCCCTGAAAAACGCCAATAAAGTTTAACGACCCGCTAAATTGACTAATCATATATATATATATCATTATCTAACCAGTTGTAATAATCTGTTTTTACCTTCCGTAGTCTGCAAAATGCAACCGCCACAAATGTTCTTTGATAGTCTCCTTGGCATTCACATGTGCAGCGGGTGTGTTGGAGAAAACTGTGGTGAGAGGCGGCTGGAATGTTGCCTTCGTCACACTTCCTTGGAAGTCCCAGTCTCCTTTGTCACTAGATCTGTTTCCAACAAAAGCACAAGATTCACGTATCTATGTTAGAGTAGAGACCTTTAAAGATGATTTTACAAGCACCATGACCGAACATGAAAAAAAACAAAACAAAACAAAAAATACATGAAGCTGTAAAACAAGCGTTCATTAAACTCACTTTGGCTCTGGAGTCTTTGCTAAGAAGTCAGAAATTAGTCTTGTCAAATAGTCTCGGTCTTGCAGAGATGCAAACAAAAAGCTGGCCTGCAGAGAAAGAGTGGAAAAGGAGATCTAACAACATGCAGTTTTTTTTAACTCTTTCACTCCCAAAATCTTATTAGTATTTCTCCTTACTGTCTGTCACACAGCTCTTATGAAGTTAGTTCAGAGAATTTGGTATTAACTAGTAATCATCTAATTGATATTTTTATCTATTCTCATTACTAATCTGCTTGATGTTATATCCATATTGTAAGGAGAAATTCTGTCTTGTTCACGCCTGGGAGTTAACCCTTTAACTGACCCAAGATCTGATGTTTAATTCTCCCATCTAGCTGCTATACATTTCTTTGTAAATAAGTTACGAGAATTTGGTGTCGGATCAAGATAACAACAACACCTTCAACCTGATAAGTTTGAATATTCTCACGACCTGTTCGCTAGATAATGTTTAAATACTATAGGGAGAAGTTACTTGTTTATCACTTCTGGGAGTAAAAGGGTTAAAGGGTTATAGCACGGTAAATCACTAAAGAAAAATGAAAAAGTCCTTTAAAAATATATTTTTTCCTTATCATTCCAATGATCTGAGATGTAATTCTCCCTTTTGCTTGCTATTCAATTCGGCGTTCATCACTTTTGTGAAATAGGTGCCGTATAAACATGAAAAAAATTCACTTTTTGGAGGACTTACAAGGCTGGGAATGCCTCATGGTAATTAACAACTACTCACCAAAATGGACGTGACTAATGGTGGATATTCACCGGCCCGCGAGGCAGCAAGATAAATATCCACTGCTAATCACGGACACCGAAGAGAATAGTTGATTTAGTATATACTAAAGCAGTGAGATAATATATCACAAAAATGTGATTTTAACTCATTTATTCCTGCCACGATTACAATATTTGCGGGGGCAAATCTCGCGGAGATGAATAGCAAAAGGACATTCAGAGTTTGAGTAGCCAATCAGAGCGCCTTCAACACCATCCACTGTTTTAGTATATACTAATTCAATTTACTCTGAAGATGTTCACCTTTGATTTGGTTGTGATATGCACTGCATTTGGTATTATTGCTGAAGTTTCCACTTTTTCAACCAGTGTAATTTCTCTCATTGGAATCACCACCGACATTAACTGTCTGACCTAAAGGACCAACAAAGCAGTACTTGCTACCTCTGACAAAATTTTCACTGACTTTATACCGCATCACTGTTTTACTTCTACGCCAATTTACCATACTGGGCCTACGGAACGCGCAAAATATGCCACGGTATTACACTGTACAACAGAGAAGAAACACGGACGGGAAACAGAATAGCCCCGCTAAACGATCAAACGTTTCCCTTTTTTTTTTTCGGCTTTACTTTTCATTAAACAAACTTTACAGCGCTCCAAATTTTCTTGGTGATAGCAAACAATATATAATATATATTGTATATATTATATAATAATAAACCCCTTTCTCGATGCTTTAACATATAATACGAATAGAAATTCAGTTCTTTACCAGTATTTTACCACAGAGCTCGCAAAATATCCGCGCCTTCTACATGTTTAACTATCAAATAAGGTGTATATATCATGCCCTTTGTCTCACCTTGCTGCTAAAGCAGAGGTAGTTTGGAGAACAGTACAATGTTCCCCATTCATGAGCCTTTTCATGAGGACTCCACAGGGTGCATTCACAGTGACCATCAAGCTTCTCCTCTACAGGCAGCCGAAACAAGTTTCTGAAGATCAAACAAGATATCAATGGCATACCTACAGAAGGGGGGAGGGGTTTCTTTGGTGCCAGTGACATACTTACCATGTACTTCAATCATGAAAAACTCACATCTATACCCTACAACAATAATCTAACATTCACATAAAAAAAAATGCCTCACATCAATTCATTTTTCTAGTTTACCTGTAAAATTCACTCTGTGCTCTGGCATCTAAGTCTCTCTTCAGAGATGGCACCTTTTTCAATTGTTTGCCTCTATTTCTATGATAAGTCAGTCAAAATATAATAATTATTTAATGCATACATTCTGAAACAAACAACTTAACTTACATTTGTCCTTACAACGAATTGCATACAGCAGATGAATTTTTTCCTGTATCTATTCACTAGGACAAATAATTATGACCCTTTACAGCATTTCAGGCAAAAAGGTGACAAAATTAATACATGTGATAACACAGCATACAACATGTGTAATGTGACACAGATACAAACACGCTCAAATATAACAAACACAACAAAGAATATCATAGTACCTTAAGGCACTCCTAAAAGGCCTTTGTTTATGTGCAAGCTTATATCACCATAATGAAACAGCAGTTCTCAAATAGCAATAATTGAAAATCAAAATATCAGAAAAGAGAGGTGACTTCCTTTAAGCCAGCTTACAGTTTATCTCCCACAGTAATAATCTGTGTATTTTCTAAATTGACTGGGCCTAGCTGGTAAGTGTGGACAAAGCATTCTGTGCTACCCACCAGATACAGATTTATCCACCCCTTGCTCAATGGGTTACTGGTGCATAACTTTCATTTCAAATTCTAGGCTTACAAATTCACAGACCAGTTTGATTTTCATTTTCCTTTGCTAAAAACAAAGGCAAAACATCAATATTGGTTTGAGAAATTCTAATGTTAGCTTTGATGAACAATCTGAGCCAATGAGAACAAAACACTGAGTCCCTTACTTTGTGAGTAAAGGTAATGTTTTGTCTTCCTCATAACCTTCTTCTGATAGCAACCTATGACAAAGACAATGTAAGAAAATAAAATCAACAGAATTTATTGTTACAAATAGTATTGAATCATAGGCTGTCACAATTTAAAGCCTTTCAAGGCCTTTTCCCATCTTGATGTCAAAATCTGGAATGAAATACCCAGTGAATATAAAAATTTGCTGAAGAAATCCTTCAAAAAAGAAACAAAAAGAGCTCCTCTCAATATTCTATAGACTGAAAATTATTTTATGGAGCCTGATGAGATAATACTAACATTCAAAGATGGCAAAACTGTGGCAAATTGAACCAGTTCTGCACAATTTTGTGTACACTTAGAAACTCTGGGACTTTTTCTCTTATACAGTGTCTTTCATTTTCCTCTTTTTCTCTTCTTAAGTATCTTTTTAGGTCTTTTTACATGTTATTTCTTCATTTGTGTATTATTCCAGTGTAATTTAATTGCTTAGGGTTAGAGTAAAATTAAATTTAGTTAAGGAAAAATTTAGCTGCCTGATTAGGATCTGCTATCTGCAGTTCAGAGGAATATCTTAATATATAGATATATCTAAAAAAAAATAATAAAATAAGTGTGAAAGCAAGAAGTTACAGCAAGTAGACCCTCTCTCATACACAAAAGCAAAAGTATGCTATGCTAAAAAAATTCAAAAGTGGTTAGCACAATAGTCATTGAAAACAAGTAACTTGTCCCCAACCACTATCACCGGTCTTATTTGAATTTTGGACAGCTTCATTGAAAAGTCAAATAATCCCTGGTGAACATATGTTCTAGAAATCTCCAATCAAGATTTTAAACCATGTCATCACAGAACAAGTTCTTGAGCATGGAATTTTTCCCAGAGCTCTTGCTACATAAATTACACTCATCAAGACCAGAATGTATATTAAACAAATCATGTTTTTGTCTTTGAGTAGGGTTGTACTTTACTAATCACTGACTGACACATCATCCTTCATGTAAGCAACATACTGTACATTGTAAATACATTGACTAAAATGATTCCTTACTGTCGCATGGCTAGATTAGCCAGCTGCTCCATGAGACCAAAAGTTTCTGTCATATGAAGCAACAATGAGAAACAGAACTGCAAAATAATACAAAAATAAATTTTACAGTAAGGCTTACAATCATGGCTTCTAACATAGAATAATTACTAAAAAGCATCTATGGGACTGTCCTGGAAGAAACCCACTCAAATTCCAACAGTACTCTTGACAAATTTTTAATTACATGATAAACTGAATGATACACATGTCCTGAATGGTTCTTCCTTGTACAAATCTCTTGGAGGACAGCCAGATACTTGACATCACCATAAACAATATTTCATTTTTCATTGTACAAAACAAACAGATTCCATGTTGCCAAGCATCTGTTCAACAATAGATCACAGAAGATGTCAAAATGTGGTAAAAACATCTGTGACACTCTTGGCTTTGCAAACAAACTGATTTGAGATGAAAATCTACAATTTGCAGAATGAACTAATAATCTGAAAGTTGCAAAATGCAATGTGTAACTTGCAAAATGAAAATCTGTTCTCAGAAAATGGAAATCTGTAATTATTGAAAAAACACTTTCATTTTCCCACTAAGCATGATCTTTTATTTAGAAACATGCTGTTTACACTTTTGATTAAGCTACATTTTTCATATTTATGTCCAGTCAGGGCAAGTGTCATGTCAAATATTGAATTATTGCAGTGACTAAACACATTGCTGACACCTTATAAACAGCACAGTCACAGCACCAAGTAATTTTTCAAATAACTAATATATATTTGCTTTATATGGCTGAATAGCACAGCACTTCTTTCAAATAGCCAACCCACCATTTTCTTTGCAAATTGCAGACTCTTATCTTGCAAGGTACAAACTTTAACTTTATTTTGCAGATTGCGGAGCGACATTAAACAATTTAAGCCTCCTTTGTCAGTCTTTTAATGCAAATTTCCCTTTCTTTCATAACTTGGCTATTCTTCTTTTCAAGGAAATTGTTATTTTTATGATAAATTGGTAAAAAGACTTTGCATTGTCCAATTTGGTCAGCAATCATACCCATGATAAACAAATGACATTCCTACTGCACAGTCGTCCCATTTTGTTCTCACTCATATGATTACAGACAGAATTGAACTCCATTCAGTCCTATTACTATAACTAATAGCTTGATGGCTCCTTGTGAAATTTTCCTTCTCTCTAATTCGCCATCATGACTGCTTTGGTTTTCATTCCAGAACACTCCATCAAAAAGCATTCTAACAACAAAGGACATTTTTTATGTGGAAACTGAAGATAATCACCTCTCCTTCTCTTGTTGTGACTTTGACTCCATCAGTAAACAGGACACTACTGCTTCTCTCTAGAGACTAAAATATTGAATTTTCTATCAAAATATATGAAAAGCCAGTTTTTATATTGTATAGGCATACAAAAATCAATTGATATGAAACTGGAGAAATTCTGTATCATCAATATCTATAGTATATTTTAACAAGTTTATTTATCAGAATTATGACCCGTATGTCATGTGTGCACTTGCGCATGTATTGGAAAATAATAAAAATTCAAGTACAAGGGTCACGTATGATGGTGCAAGCTACAAAAGCCATATCACCCAACAAGCTCTCTGATTTAGTTTGGGCTGCATGCAGAAATATTCTGTTCTTGGTTTTGATATTTTGACCTCACTGTTTTGACTGCAAACCAAATATTTTTCCACCTGGTTCACCCACTGGCGTGATAAGTAAAAAACATACAGAACATCGTAAGGTCATATCAGTTGGTCCCTCTGCTCCACCCCTCTAGGGTATAGTTCATCCAATATTTCAGAGAAAAGTCTCTCTACCTGGGAGTTGGGGTTGAGAGTTAAATTTCATTTACATTTCCTACAGGGGGTATTTTCTGAAAACTGTACTGGGTATTGCAAAATAATATAGCAGCAAGAATTGCTGACTGTGCAATCTTTACATCCTAACATCAATATGTATATTCTTTATACTGATCTCTGTAAATTTCCTGAGGTACTGACAAGGAGACTTTGTGTGACAATCAAGAGCCTCTTTAGTTTGTGATCATTTCCTTTATTCTCAGAAACCCTAATGTGTGATTCAGGGATGATACTGTAAGGAGAAATTAGATGCATACCACAACATCCAACCATCTGATGACAAGCCTGGCCTCTTTTCCCATCAAAAATGAATAAAAGCACATGTAGTTAACAGATAAATACAGCCAACCCTGACGAGGAACTCTGCCTTTCCAGAAGCTACAAGAATAGTCTGAAAAAATATAAATAAACAGTATTTATCAACAGAAGCTGAGTGCTGCAGCTGATCTGTGCTGTTTGAAACACAAATGTGGAGTATAACTTAACCCAGTTTAACCCTGAGAAGCATTTGACCCTAGGTAATTAAGTTAGTAACAACTTTATTAATAGAGGGTGACACATAACTCTCTGAACTGATGACCTAGCTACCCTCTGTCCTTAAAGATCTTGTAGAAGAGGTTAGAATAATCTTAAAACATGCAAGTTTAAAACATAAAAATGTATCTAAAGCTTATCAATATAAGATCCACATTAACACTATGCTATAAAATATTTTTTGATTGCAGAACTAAAAAAAATGAGAGCATCTTTTCATTTCATTCCTGAGTTTTGCCCGACAGAGAGAATAAATATTGAATTGACTAATTATCCCCAAAATTAATATTTTTCTTTATTCTCATCACTTATCTGGTTGATATTGTAAAATTGTAAGGAGAAATTCTGTCTTGGTAACTCATGGGAGTTAAAGGGTTAAGCAGCAGCCAGTTTAACCCCTTTCAGTAACAATTCCCTCTAATCCATTATGTCTGCATCCAGGATAACACTCAGTTGATAACTACACTACCATATACTCTGACCTATAATAGGGTTACAAAGAAGGATGCCTGATATTGTAAAAATAATTTATGGTCACTTGAACACTGACAAAATATTCAAGTTCCCCCTGTAAATATTTTATCAACTTTTATCATTTCATCACTTTTTTTTCTTATACACTGTAAAATTTTAGTAAAATAAACTTTTAGACTTACAGTTAACCAGTTTTTCCTCAGCTGGGATGTTAAAGATCCTATGAAATCTCACTGTAGCTGACTTAAATCTGTTGGTTTCTGTTTCTGCTACAATGTCTTGATCTGCTGTTTCATTAGCCACCAGACTTTCAATCTTTGCCTTCACAAACTCTCTGATGTCATCTTCACTTTCAATAGTTTCTGTTGAATAGAACAAAAAATTGCTGGGATTGATTTACATGATCTTGGTTCTTGTAAAGGAATACAAAATGCACTTTTTCAGTGAAATACTCTGCTCATAAGTCAAGGCGTGTTAAGCTTACTTACGGAGTAGAGGGAAATAAGATATCTGGGTTACAAGTACATGTAAAATTTGAGATTGAGACAAGTATTTTGCAGCTTTGTCTTAAAAATTAGTTGGCACTTTAAAAACAAGTAACCAGTGAAACACTGGTACACCTATAGAACATTTTTAAATCAAGAAAATTGATGCAATAGTCATCTAAAAACCTATAAGTATGGAAATTTGATTCCAGTGATGAAGTAAAATCCTTCTAGTAGCTGTTTACACTACAACCTACCTAATGTCCCAAGCAAATGTTTTGTTAGCCAGTTCCAGTCCTCCTCAATCTCTTGGAATGATGCTGCACTTGCAATCACTAAAAAAAAAAAATACAACACAGCAGTTATTTAAGGTGTCTGCCACATGTGGTTAAATTGTTGGCTAAACACCAGGATGATTTCAACGCCGGCTAAAGCCACATTCTTAGATGTTGGTTTTAAACTTATTAGCGGAACAGTTTTGCTACTGATGAGCTGTAGGAAAGATCAGGTCAGGAAACCCACTCAAATACAAATCAATTAAGCCTTGAAATGGAATCCCCTTGGTAAATGGACCAGAGCACAACCAACAAACACCTGTTGGTAACGTGTTCAGGCCAAGCTGAAGAATTGGGACCACATACAGCCCACACTCCAAAGGCTAGCCCAGGACAGGATAAGGTGGACAAGGGAGGTCATCTGGAGTACAGCCTATGCTCAAGGGAGAGCCAAGAGCATAACTAACTTGTTTTCTAACTATAATTTTGGCAATTCATGGGATTTGAACCAAAAAAACCTACAAGAGTAGTCTACATGTGATACTTCAAGTGTTATTTTATTAGCCATTGGCTTCTTCAAGTGCAATATTACTTCCTTTCCTTTCAATTCACATGTGATGCAACCTGATCACTCTATGTTTGGGTATATGTTTTGGTAGAGAGTCTGGTCAAAAGGAGTTTATTGTTTCCTCTATCCAAGGTAAATTAACAAATCCTTAACCCTCTGACCCCTACTAGTGATTAACATCTACTATCTCCTTGGAGTATCACTGCTGAATCAGGTGTTAAGGTCATGAGAATAAAGGAAATTATCATCAACTAAAGAGGCTCTTGAACAATACATAAATTACTGTTGATGTTACCACAGGGAATGTGTAGAGAATTCTCTGAAAAGTATTCATATGTACTGAGTTCAGTTTGCTGTTCTTTTCAATCGTAAATAATGAGTAGGAATTTAAAAAAAAAGGATTCACAATCCCATGACCTACATGTGCACACCAAGGGTATATATAACATGGCAGAATGTGTGTCATGTTGAAACATGCTGGTACATGTACAGGTTAAAAAAAATATAAATAAATCCTTTCCCTAACGGACAATCCCTTAATCAAAAAATCGATTAGGAAAAAGACTCACCATAACTTATGTCGGAGCTTGGCAGTTGTAAAAGTATGCGAAATGGAGCAGGCTAAACGAAGAGCAACATTGGCATCAGCTTCAAATTTCGGATTCAGTGTTTCATAAAGATTAGAGTAAGTATACAAAAAAAAGATGAAATTGGCATGTGGCAAAATGCCTTGTTCGATCGAGGAAAGAAGCCCACCTTCGTGTCGAGAACATTGTCTAAAGTTCCGATCAGAAGTGAAGTCAAACCACCTCCACCGTGGCCTTTTCGTCGTTGAAGCACAAAGTAAGGGTTTGCTCTCTCAATCACCCTGAAAAGCAGAATGAAAGACGCAACAGTGAATCGAATAACAGTTTTGAAGCTAACTTTCGAGCGATCGTAAAGTTTCGTGTTTCATTACCAAAGAGCATTTGCCAAAAGAACTTCTTCAGGTTTTATCCACATTGCTGTCACGCGCTCCGATCAATTCTGAAAAGATAGATCATCATTTAGAGAGCGGATTTCTTCCCATATCTAATCGATTCAATTTCAAAACAAAGTTTAAATATAGCTGTTGTGAGCCTGCTCTGTTTGTGCAACTGCTGACGATCTGCTGACTTGAGGTCACTTGAAGTTGCGCCGCAAATGAACAGCAGTCGTTTTAAAGGGTGAAATTTATGTGGTGTAACTTTCATGTAATGCTCTGATATACTTACTTGGTTCCACTCTTGGGGCGTTTGAAGGGCGAGTCACAGATAAAATCGTTCTTAAGACTTGCTATAAAGCCCGGATATTGTTTCGTCACAAATGGGAGGGAACATGCCCTTCGTCAGAGCAAATGACATTCTTTTTGACGAACGGCTGACGCCCGAAAAGTGTGCTTTCAAAACTCTTTTACGGTGGCCAATTTAAATTGTCAACTCAGTTCACAAAAGCAAGCAAAAAAAAAATTATTCCCAAATTATTTCCAGTTATTATTTTCCAGTTATTTCCAAATTTTGTTGGCTGAACCTCACTTCGACATCCTTTGCCTGGCTTTTGCAGCGGGTGGTTTGTTGGAGTGACCAACGACGAATTTTGTTGGATTTCTTTGATAATCTCGGTCCTACACCGAAAAACCTGGCTAAAAATACCACGCGCCTTTGTTTTCTGAGTTGGTTTGTACACAAGAGTACATAATGGAACTATTATATTCTAATACTTCTGCACCACTGTTGATTTGGTGCAGCGAGACACCTTAACAAAGAGGGTTCCATTACGGAGTAACTTTGATGGGTTTCTTTCCTCGTTTTTTCCTTTCGAATTCCTTTCATTTAGAGGTTTTACGATCAGAAAATCAATTTGAATTGAAGTTTACTTTTCTATTTACCTTAACTAGGGCCAGTAACATTTCCTTGTTATTTCATGCAGTAGCCATTTCAATTCGAAGGTTTCAACATACCCCCGGGCAACCCACGGGCATTTGACCGTTGTCCGTGCCCGAGGGGTGGGGGATTGGAACCTTATCTGGCTGGGTTGGGGAATTTGAACCGTAGGTGTCAAGTCTTTTCATCGAAATACAATTCTTACCTCTTTAGATATTGAGGTGTAAAGCCGGGTAAAGAGTTCACTTTCGTGAGCGAATGTCTCAGAAGAAAAGGTCTACGAGGGCTAGGTTTTAAATCTTGTTTAATTCTTAATTAAAAGTCACGTTCGCTTATTTTACCCGTTATAAAAAAAATTGCCCATCAAATCCAGCACTCTGTTGGGTCATTTGAACACAATTTTCGCCCGAGGGAGGGGGTGGGGCTTATAGATACACGTATCTGACGATTATTTAGTGCATCCATTGATAAGTGTAGTCCTTTTAGAGATCCATATCGCGCTACAAATCTCAATATCTTTGTTAGATCAGAATCCTCTATCAGGGTCATTGCCTTTTCATCGTTAGTTTCTCCGATGTGCGAATCAATAATCAATTAGAAAGGGTCTGAGAGGTCTGCCTCTGACTGCGATCAAGAAGAAAAACGAGTGCTACCCTAACGTTGAAGTCGATACGAAATCCTATGTCCTTCCTTTTTTTTTTTCCTTTAAGGGGACACTTCTTCATTTGGCCTAAATACGTATGTACCGCCAGAAAGGTTATGGTTTTAGGAGTAGAAGTCGTGAATCGAGTTAAATTACTTATTATAGCTGTTTTCACTCACCCTTCCCAATCAGCTGTCAGCTTCAGAATCAAGAACAACTCGTCCATTTAGGACAGGAACAGTTTAGTACCTTTTCTCACTCAGGTTATTGCTTGACCACCTTTGAAGTCTATCAGTTCTCACTTTATGGTTTTAAAGTTACAGAATTCATAACGTAAACACGATGTCTTTCATCATATCGACACAAAACGATATATACAAAAAGAAATTAAATAAACCATAGAATGATACCTAAATTAATATAATTATCACCAATCGGGTTCAAGCTTACATATCAGGAGAAGTGGTACAGCAAGTCATCATGTGATAAAGGAGACTACATAAGCTTATCTGAACACTTTTGACCTATAAAATCTAACTTTACCGTAAGATATCAACTCAAAAAAGAGGAAGACGCAGACCACGTCTTAATAATCTGATGGCAGCGCAGGGTTTCCGAAGCCTCCCTTGTGTCTAATTCAATACATTCTGCTGGCATGCAGTTCAGTTTACCAAGCACAGTTGAAAAATTTTTCTGGAGAACCTATTGACATGAATTTCAAAAATTTCCGCCCTAATCATTCATTAGAAAAGTACATGGAATAAATAGATAAAGTTAGTAAGTATTTTTAGATGTACATGCCAAAAAATCACATGCTTAACAAAGAATAATTAAATCCCGGTTTTTCACGTAAGAAAATTTAATCCTGAAGTATCATTTTCTTGGCAGTTTTGACAGCGCAGCTAATTTATCCGAAATAAAAAATTGAATTATCGGATTCTGTCAATAAGGCATTTATTGATATTTAAGAGCTATTGAGTACTTGTTGCTCGTTGAAAGCATTAACGATTGACGCTCAAATTATGATGCGCCCTCTGCATTATTCTCTTCTACATTATTTACGATGTAAAGTGAACAGTAGTTTTAAAGTTAAGCAAATCTGAAATAAGTAAGACTTAAAAGTGTCTTCACATTTCCTCGACCTCTAATAAACGATCTCGTGTACTAAAGGCATCTGTTAAACGAGTATCGACCGACACTAACAGTCAACATAATAACTGAGTATCAGCCGATATGTAGAGCAACGCTCGGTCCACATGTTGACTGACATCAATGAATGAGTTGCCAGTAATCGGATCCTTGTGTTTGCGCACAGATTTCTGGGATTTCCACGGGGCAAACTTTGCAACTCATTGCCTCTTGACCGACATGCATGCCAGATGATACTCAGTTGACAAGTGGCTCATACTTTACCCACACTTGGCCCTCAAATGTTTTTCTCACCTTGCCTAAATTCATATACAAGAAATGATACCAAGACATGTATCATGCTGAGTTGGAAGAATTTTTTCTGTTACAAAAATTTCAGTGGGTTGCTGGAGGTTTCATTGCAAATATCACCAAGGGTAAAGACGTCTTGTTTAAAGTAAATGCAAATTAAACTTCAACCTAACTACAAAAGGAACGGGAATGTATTTTATAACATAATATATGAATATCTTAGCCTACATACAGAACGATCATACGCCACCACCTGCGTCGGTATAATTACAATAATGAATTAATATATACAAAATAATATATAGATTTAGCCAAGCCTAGAAGCGGAGCTCGCATTTTTTTTTTCCCGCACGTCTCAAGGGCAAAACGCCTGGCCCCGGCCAGGACTAGAACCCGGGTCGTCCGACTCGGAGCCCAGTGCACTGAACAAAGCCGTGGCGTTAGCGTGTCCGCGGTACAGTTGATCACGCATGTTAAAAGTAGCACCTTGTATGGTCGTACGGTCGTACATCCAAATTTTTTCGGCTTGATGGGTTACTACTATTTTGTATAATTATGGGGCTACGCTCTGCGAGCTCCGCTAATATATTTCAAATATACTAACTGTAAGAAATTAATTCCTTTCAAGTTGTAAATATACTAACTGAAAAATTTCACGCCGTTAATTAACGGCAAAAAATATCTCAGTATGTATAAAGTACATTCAGACTTAGGGTTAGTGGCTTAAAATCTCACAGTTTATAGACTACGATAATTACATATTACGCCGTTATCCAATTACCGAAAAGAAACGTGAGTTATTTCTAGATATCACGGAGGAAATTCCCCTATCCTTACCCTATCCCCTATTTTTAATGAACATAAATTAAAGATTAAGAGTTCTATGTAAAGTATCGTTCACCTTGATATTCGAGTCAAGATCACATTTACATCTTTTTCGATGCACTGGTTTATCTTGAAAATTCCAAGCAAGTCTTATTACCATTAAAAGTCTGAACAAGCGCGGCAATTAGAGCTTTTCCGCGTATGTGTTCTGGAATGTGCTTATCAAATCATGTCCTCCCATTACTCACTGATATTTTCCGAGGAATCTGGGGGGAGGCAATGTTTGGGTGACTTGGGTTTTCGCAAGTCACGCGATCCACTTGTCGGGGTAAAAAGTGACTTCCTGAAAGTTACCGCTTCTCGAAAGTACACTTGATTACCGATTACGTTTTCATACGTTATGATAAATCCAAGGGAAAGTACAAATGGAAAGTTTTACCAATCCTTACTCAAATAACTTTATGAAACTGTGATAGAGAAGACGAGGGGAAAAACTAAACACACCTTGTAGAGCCATCGCAAAGCTAAGAGTTCGAAAGCAAAAGTATAGCAAACCTTGCCCTAAATATTTTTTTATTCTACATTCATAATACGACTTACGTATGGTTAGTCAACTTCGATTTTCAAGTAAAATAAAAATCTCATTGCCCCCTGATCACATTCCTAAAACCTTTTTGACAAATTTCGATGTAGCTTCGTTCATTTCCTTCCGTTTTCATACCTGGTTTTGGTTGACAAATTGTTTGACCGATTTTCAAGTTTCATTTTTCAATTTAAGTGCAGCTCTATCATTTTCAAATTTGATCTTCCACTGAGTGGTAGGAGAGAAACTATTTTCACGAAGTTTGTCATTCTGTTAACATCTCAGTCTATCGATAGCATGCAGTTATAATGAGAGGGTTACCTACCTCCGTAAGGAAATAATAGACAAGCTTTTCTTGGTAAATGTGGCAATAAGAGTATCTGGTGAAAGATCGTCCTCTACTATTCGATTTAATAGCTTATTTCCGCGCCTATTTCAAATTGTGGCTAAAAGAAGAGTTGCTTATTGGAAGGAGGACGATTAATCGAGGGGGACAGTTATTAAAGAAACTATCAACCTATAATGATTTCGCTGTGGTTGAAAGCTGAAAAGTTGTAAATAAAGTGGTAAGAGCAACAGGTTTTCCTCGTATCTTTACTAATTAAGAGTGTGAGGACGGAGGGAAGTGAGCAGCTTGATTTACACAATAGGAGCGTGAGCGCTTATTCGAGGAAACATGGCACTTGCGTTCCTTCGACAATAACGCAACATCGATTTAGCAACCAAGAAGTAATAAATATAAACAGTCATTAAGGAAAAACTCACGGACCTATTCTTCTTGACATCGCTGGGAAATTTTCCGAAAGGGCAGAAATTTCGGAATCTTTCAAGAATGAGGCATACAGTGATTATAGGCCAGTTCCTCATTCTTATTTTTTGACTGGCTATACGGGATGTTTCGTCAATTTGTAATCGGTCTAATACACCGTTCATATACCGTCGACCAGATCAAAGTATTTTCTTCATTTCATTAGAAATACACAATTTTCTTCCTTCACTGTATGTTTTTTCTCCTTCTCGTCTCATGGAATACATTTCAATAATGATTCTTAAAACGGATTTTCATCACATCACAATAAAAAATGGCGAATTCCGGAGATTACAAAAATATCCGACGGTCCCCCAACCACTATGGTTTGCAAATTGATGAATTTGACCGAGGCTTTTCTAACAGAAAACCATTAGGAGGTTAGAATCTGAGAAGGAAGGAAGGACAAGAAATTGGAAATCTTGAGATACTATTAGGAGAAATAGAGGCCTCGAGGTGAGTTGGAGGGGGGGGGGGTTGGGTGGGGTGGGGTGCGTAACTTTCAGTGCCGTCCCATAAATCCCGTGATCCTCTTTTACTTGATCGATTGCAGAAAACGCAAACAATTTATTCATGAAGACGTCACACGTTGTGTGACTCGGTATATGGGGAACAGGAATAACAGTGACGGCAAAACAAGCTTAAAACTACGATGGCCCACAAGGGACTCGCTGCAAAGAAAAAGAAACGCTGCAAACAAAAAACAATCGCTGCAAACAAAAAAGTGAACGCTGCAAACAAAAAAGTGAACGCTGCAAACAAAAAAGTGAACGCTGCAAACAAAAAAGTGAACGCTGCAAACAAGAAAGTGAACGCTGCAAACAAAAAAGTGAACGCTGCAAACAAAAAAGTGATTGCTGCAAACAAAAAAGAACAGATCATGCGTGCGCATTATGCCCGAGGGACTGGATAGAGTTTTGCTCGTCTCCAGAGCCTACGAATATTTCCCTCCATTTTTCCAGCATGATCTCGACACCAAAATAACGATTATCGTTATTTCTAAATTGGCCCTGAAGTAACGAATAGCATAATTTCGGTGCATGTTGAGACCTTCGGGCTCGAAGCTTGGGAACTTGTATCCAGGGAAAGATAAAATGGCGGCTTACGGCGGCGAAGGAAATCTCAATAGTTTAATATTTTAGCGTGAAAAGGCTTGGGTGTTGCGATCTGGTTCTCAAGTAAAAAAAATCACGGTCTGCAATGGCACTACCACCTTTTGAACAACAATAAAACATTGAAACGATGGTAAAAAGCAGCAAGTTTCGAAGTCTCAACGAAACATGGGTAAGCTGAGTTTCAGTCAAATATCATGACATTTGGGATGTAATTTCGATACCGAATAAATAGTTCTACATGGTTATACACGCATAGGATTCTGTTGTGTTCACGTGAAGGCCATTTCAGCCATTCCTGCCACTTGTAAGTGGTAGGAAATAAAATATATGCATACTTGTTTCGTATTTTAGCCCTGTGAAATCACAAATTTGATTTATTTCTTCTTTGTTTTAGGTGGTCATTACCCATTATTTTTGGAAGTCGATGCTGATGAGAAAGAAAAAAATGTTTACGATTATTTCTTCTCTCGAACATTTTACTATTTAGGTACCAAATAATCTTGATACTGAAGATCATTGCATCTTATTATGAAAAAATTACCCTTGATTGCTTTGTCAACTGGAATGAATAATGTAATATACCTTGTGATTTGTGGGATTTTCACAAGTAAACTAGAAATACTTGAAGAGGGTAATGATGTACTTAATGCAGAGCATTTGGTACAAAGTCTGCTTTGCTGTAATCTACCTGAAGGTGCTTTTTATATGCTAGTAAGACTTGCACAGCCCATTCAAAATGTTTTTGAGTAGTAGACAAGCTGGCTGTAGTAATTATAGGCAGCAGAGGCCAAACCTCTTCCTGAAAAGCAGTCTGAAAAGTGTGAAGTTAGCGGAAGGTACTTCATTGTAGGCAGCCAAATTGTAAGCTGCCAGCCCATTTTGAGTGAGCAGTAAAACTCAAGATTGGCTATTTTAGCTAATTTTATTGAGAACCAAATTCCCAGCAACGGGCACATTTTTACTGGGCTATTTGTTATTTAACTACTTAGTAATATTCTTATTAAAATTTACTGCATTCCTTTCTAATAATTTGCTGCTGATTGTATGCTGTATATAGCTTATGATTTGTGTGATTTTCACAAGTAAATTAGAAATACCTGAAGATGGTAATGATGTACTAGATAATGTACTTGATGCAAAGCTATTTTGGTACAAAGTGTGTGCCTTGTCCGTAGGTGATTTTGCATGCTAATAAGACTTGTAATTCAAATAATATACATCAGCTGGAGTGGGAATATTAAAAGAAAAATACAGAAAGAAACATTGATAAATAAAATAAATCAATAGAAATGACAAAAATCATGGTTTTATCTCCAAATTAAGCACTTAATCGAAGATCACTGCACTGCTCAGGTCCAGAAGGCTGAGAGAGTACTGTCTACTGTTAGTTTGATTTTTGTCATTTCTATTGATTTATTTTATTTATCAATGTTTCTTTGGATTATGATTCAATGATCTCTTTCAATAGTGCAGGTTCGCTCATGTAACCTAATCTCCCACATATGTATGTATGTATGTATGAGCTCAGTTGAAATGTTTTTGAGTGGAAGGCAAGCTGGTGATAGTAATGGGCAGCAGAGGCTGAACCTTGTCTTGAATGGAAGTGTGAAAAGTGTGAAGTTAGCGGCAGCTATATTGTGGCAGGCAGCCAAATTGTTGGCTGTGGCACATTTTTACTGGGCTGATTGTGTGTAGTATATATGTGCACTTCTTTTAGGGCATTAAACAGGTTAAAGTACTAAGAAATCCTCTGTGATAACTTGATAATTCAAGATGTGAAAATTTTTAATAATAAGGTAAAGCTTGATCATTCTTAAGAGTTTCCATTTGTTCTGGAAATTTGGGGGAGAGTCAGGGGAGCATTATTTATACATTAATAATTTACAGAAAAAGTAAAAAAAAAAGGACTAAGGTAAAATCCCAATTTGTTTTAAGAGTTGATTTTATTAAGCGAAAACCCTGGATATAGCTTGGGATTTGTGTGATTTTCACAAATTGTTAGGTTATCATGTAAACTTAATTTACAGGAACCTTGTTAATTTTCAGCTTCAAGAATAAAAGTACATAATCTTTAGTGCAGCCCTCTTTTCTCCCCGCCATTATTCTAATTTTTTTTATCAAGTTTCCTTTTTCTTGTGATCAATTAATTTATTGACTTTACAGGTGAAATCGTAATATCTGCTAGCACAATTATCTCTGCTAAGAGTGTCTACCATCACTCTTGCCGGTCTCGAGCCCAAAACGCTGCAAACTAGCTGAAACTACATGTATTTCGTAAAATTGCAATGAAATCTATCTAAAAACACCAAAATCCGGCAGAACGCACGAGTTTTTGCCAAATTTTACGCAAAAGTTGACAAAAGCGCTCAATTCGAACTGAAAAACACTTTTTTTTTGCAAAAGTCAGCCTATTTTACATTCAAAAACACGATGTCTTTAACAAAATAGGGATACAATCCATGTGAAAACACTTATTCCAGCCAAAACGCAGTGTTCTCAGTAGAATTTGGGGAAAAAACGCGTAAAAACCGTCAGAAACACAACAAATTGGACTGATTTTACCCACTTTTTGTGTAAATAGCTGCCAAAACCCTCAAAACTAGCTGGAACTACATGTTTTTCACAAGATCGCCATAAAATCTTGAAACGTTGCTTTAGAGACCTTTATGCCTCCAAAACGAGTTTTTTATTTTAAAAAAAATGTAATGAACAAAGATGTTAAAGGGGAAAAAGCTGTGAGAAAGGAGAAGTTTAGTGTTGCTGTCTGATATACCGCCCAGATATATTAATTTATTAATTTAACGCCTTTAGCCGTGGGTAGAAGTTTTTCTCTAGACTAAGAGGATCCTCCCTATGTTGACGAACCTCAATAATTCGTTGATTTTACTGTTTTTACACAGATTTGATTTTAACCATATTCGCCAAAATAACTGCCAAAACACGGCAAACCAGTATCTTAGCCAAGAGCGATACTGGCCATTTCACACATCCTTATTAGATATGAAATTTATTGAAGATTGTCATTCTAGCACATGTTGGCTAGTTTCCACAGCTTGATTTCTTGATTTTCATGGGAAAGTGGAATTGGTTGGTACCATGACCAATCTCCTCGACTTTCCCATGATTTTCATAGGATGTCAGCATCGACCCATACTTCGAACCTCAGTTGTTTTTTTTTTTACATTGGCGCGAGTTTCACAACTTCCTTGTGGTTTGGCATTGACTCAGAGTTGGGCTTATTTTTATAGCTAATCTAAGCGACTTTCTCATGATTTTCTTGGGTTCTCAACAGTGACAGGCACTTTGGAACCATAATTTTATAAATATGTCAACACTGGCAAATACTGCTAAAATCTACACTCTACTAAACTCCATGTACCACAATATCCACACAACTGCGTGTGCCTACTTGACAATCCTAACCCTAACCCTAAAACTATCCAGTAAACCAAGTATTGTATTGCTGGTTTGAGAGACTAAACTGGCTCAAATGATCCAGCTGCTTAAAAATCTAAGCACAGAGTAAGTTTAAAAGATTCAATTTTGTAAGGTTTCGAAACAGTTCCAAAATTAACATGCACATAGCTCAGTGTAAAACATCGAAGCTTCTAGGACTTCTTATGATTCCTACGAACGTACACACCTAATGCACGTCAATTTGCCTTTGTTGTCCTCGAACGATCACGTCTTCATGGTAACATGGTGTAAGAACTGTACAGCACTTTATATATATATGTTTTACTTGACGGTAAAAGTTTGAATCCGTACAAGGAAACGTAACGGAAACAGGCGACGATAATATTCCGTTGACAGAAATGCAACGGAAACGTGTCGTCATATTTCCGTTCAGAAATCATACCGGAAACATAACAGGTCCAAGGAAGAAGTGAATGACGTGGAAACATAGAGTTTCATTTTTCCGAATTACGGAATCGTGCCATTTCGTCCTGTGTTCACTCTAACTCTGTGCTATCCTAAACCTAACCCAAACCCCAAACCAATCCTAAGCTATGGTAAAGGGTTTAAGTCAGGGTTGAGGATAGGGTTAGGGCAGGAGCCCATTACCTGGTTAGGGTTAGATTTTGGGTTGCTTCGGGTCAGAGGGGTTTAGTGTTACAATCAGGGTTAGGGCTAGGGTAAAATTATGCTTAGGGTTAGCGGGGTTTAGTGTTAGAATTAGGGTTAAGGCTAGGGTGAGGCTATGCTTAGGGTTGGCGTTAATATTTTTCTACAAGCATTCAATTGCAGGGTTTTTGGTATTGTGTTTGTAAATTTCAGTAACTACTTGAACGTTTACTGAGAAACAAACGATAGGCCGACTGGTACACTTACAGGATAGATAGAGAAGGTTTGGGTTAGGGTTAGGTTTAGGGTTAGGGTTAGGTCTAGGTTAAGGGCTATAGGTTAGGGTTTAGGGTTTAGGGTTAGGTTTTAGGGTTATGGTGTGGGGCTAGGGTTTGGGATTAGGGTTAGGGTTGGGGTTTGGGCTTTGTGTTAGGGTTAGAGGGTCTGCGGTTGAGGTTAGGGCTAGGGTGAAGGTTTTGGGTTAAGGTTTGGGGGTAGGGTTTAGGGTTAGTGTTTAGGGTAAGAATGTAAACCTCTTCAAAAATATTTTTAAGAAGATTTTGTCACCTTTTACACTTAAATAACTACTTGAAGAATTTTGACCAGTTGGATTATTTGAAGCGGTTGGATTAATTTTGATTGGTGTTTAATAACTTTTAGTAGTTGGATAATTATTTTTACCAGTTGAACCACTGTAATATGCTGGATCTTTTTAACTAATGTTACCATCCTTACCAGGTTGATTACTTGAAGTATTTGAACCAATTTCACTGGTTACACATGCATTATCCAGTTAGACCATTTCAACTGGTTGGATCATTTAAACCAGTTTGTCCATTTTAGATATTGGCATCATTTTAACAAGTTGGATCATGTTAACCAGTTGCACCATTTTACTAAGTGAGATCGTTTCTTCCAATTGGACCATGTCACGTAATTAAAATCTTTTCACCGTTTAGACCATTTTATCTTGTTTTGGCTGGTTGGACCATGTTAATCAGTTGTATCATTTTGACTGGAGTGAAAAGTTCCGTTCTTTACCCTAGCCCTAACCCTAACCCTAACCCGGGGCTAGGGTTAGGGTTAGGATAGCTCGCACCAAGAGTTAGAGTTAGGGCTTGGGTAGGGTGGGATTATGATTAGGCTGAGGGTTACAATTTTTTCTGAAAACATCCAATTTTTTTTTTGGTATTGTGTTTGGCTCTAAACTTTAACAACTACTTGAAAGTTTGCTTGAAATCAAAATATACCATTTTTTGCCAAAATAACTGCCAAAATGCGCAATTCGGGCCTTTTTATCAATTTACACTGGGTTTAAGCTTGGTTTTTGTGTTTTTCCACAGACTCTTGCACTATTTTGCTGAGAACATTGTGTTTTAGCTTTTTTGCAGCGTTTTTAAAACTGAAATAAGCTTATTTTTGCAAAAAAAAACAAACGTGTTTTTCAGTCGAATTGAGTGTTTTTGTCAACTTTAGCGAAAAATTTTGCAAAAATCGTACATTTCTGCCGTATTTTGGAGTTTTTAAACGGATTTCGTCGCGATCTTGTGAAAAACATGTAGTTTCAAGCTAGTTTTCAGTGTTTTGGCAGTTATCTTGGCAAAAAATGGGTAAGTCAGCGCAATTTTTTTTTTGGGTTTTAAGGGTTTTTTGCCCAAATTTTACTGAGAACACTGTGTGTTAGCTTGTCTCCATTGCTTTTTCGCAGATTCTATCGCTGTTTTGCTGAAAACATAACGTTTAAGCTTGTTTGCATCGTTTTTGGTCGTGAAATAAGCTAATTTTTGCAAAAGGAACAAAAACGTGTTTTTCAGCCCAAATTGACATAAAGGATACAGAACATTTGCTTATTGCCTTTTTTTTGTCCTTAGTCATGAAGTTGATTTTGGCATTTCAAACAAAAACTCTGCTAGAGCATTAATTGAATGACATATCATGCACTTACTTTGAAGCAAGAACACTTTTTTTTTAATTCAGAAAAATACCTTTTTATTTTTTTTTAAGGACTGCTGGATATAACCTGTACAACCAAGATGAATTTACATTCATTATTTGTCATAACTTACACTAAATTAGAAATTCAAGTATGAAATGAGGGTACTAGCCCTTTAATAGTGTTCAAAATTTCCATATGCAGGGGTACTTGTGGCTACTGGAGAAGAATCAGTCTTTAACCCTTCCCCCCCCCCCTCTAAGGGAGATAATAAGTATAGGAAATCGTATGAACGCGAGTGCATTTCGTGATTTATGGGCACGAGTGATGTTTTGAAAGTTCTCAAAATTGCACGAGCCGTAGGCGAGTGCAATTTGAGAACTTTCAAAACATCACGAGTGACCATAAATCACGAAATGCACGAGCAGGTTCATACGATTTTTTATTTATTAAATTCTCGACAAAATTACTCCAACATTTTATCGAGTTGTTCGTGCTCGTATTCTTCCATTTTTGGGTTTACTTTTCGTTGAGTCGCCCATGTTTACCAGACATTTAACCAGGTCTGTGTAGCTTTCAGCGTGTTTTTGTTTTTCGCATTTTCTTTAAGTTGCTCAACGATGTTTTGGTTTGACAAAGCAAACCGGCTGTCAGCCATTTTTTTATAATTTGGTGTTCAAATTTGGCGCTTCCCCGGTGTTTCCATGGCAACTTCTCCGTATTGCACTCTATAACCTCTATTGCACTCTATAATCTACTTATGCATTCATCATTGACCAATCAGAAACGCAATATTTTGTTGAGTATATAATAAGTACAGATATCCTCTTCCCTTGGGGCAACTAGCTTAAAAGTGAGTGATCTCAGGGGCCCTCCAAAAAAGTTTTCTACAGCAATAACTAAGCTCTACAGAAGCACACTATGCAGACAAAAGGTGTAAGAGAATCAATGAATTCTTTAATTCTTGGTCCCTCCCAGGCCAACCTATTGTACAAATCTCATGACATCTGTTCCAGTTTCATCAGTCAATTTTTCAAGCTTCAAGCTTTTCCTGCAATTATGTACTTGTTCTTGAAGCTGAAAATTAACAAGGTTCCTTTAAATTAAGTTTACATAACAACCTAACAATTTGTGAAAATCACACAAATCCCAAGCTATATCCAGAATTATACTCTTAATAAAATAAACTTTTAAAGCAAATTGGGATTTTGCCCTAGTTCTTTTTATTTTTTTGTTACTTTTTAAATACATTTGTATAAATAATGCTCCCCTAACTCTCCCCAAAACTTTTAGAACAGATGCAAACTCTTAAGAATGATCAAGCTTTACCTTATTATTAAAAATTTTTACATCTTAGACTACCAAGTTATCACAGAAGTTTTTTTCGGTACTTAGACCTGTTTAATACCTAAAAAGAAGAACACATACATAACACACACAATCAGCCAGGTCAAAATGTGTTGCAGCCAACAATTTGGCCACCTACAATGAAATAGCTGCCAATTTCACACATGTCAGACTTCTATTCAGGACAAGATTTGGCCTCTGCTGCCTATTACTATTGCCACCTTGCCTGCCACTCAAAATTTCAACTGAGATTGTACATACATACATGTGGGATTAGGTTACATGAGCGAACCTGCACTATTGAAAGAGGTCAATGAATTATAACTCAACGAAACATTGATAAATGAAATAAATCAATAGAAATGACAAAAATTAAACTAACCGCAGACAGCACTTTTTTGGCCTTCGGGGCATGATCAGTGCAGTGATCTTCAACTAAGTGCTTAATTTGGACATAAAACCAAAACTTGTTATGGTTAAATATTATTATTTTTCTTTCAATATTCCCATTCTAGTTGATGTATATTATTTGAATAACATATCTTATTAGCATGTTAAAATCACCTGAGGACAAGGCATACACTTTGTGCCAAAATTGCTTTGCATCAAGTACGTTATCTAGTACATCATTACCATCGTCAGGTATTTCTAATTTACTCTTGAAAATCACACAAATCATAAGCTATATACAGCATACAATTGGCAGCAAATTATTAAAAAGGAATGCAGTAATCTTTAATAATAAGATTACTTAGTAGCTAAATAACAAATAGCCTAGTCAAAATGTGCCGGTAACCAGGGATTTGGCTGTCCACACAGAACATTTGTTAGGCGTCTAGTCTGGACAAGGTTTGGCCTCTACCTTCTATTACTATAGCCAGCTTGCCTACTTCTAAAAAACATTTTGACTAGGCTGAAAAAAATGTTAGAGAGAAAAATGGCCACAACAAGCCCACTTACTGCAAAATAAGAAACATAAAAGTAACAATTCAAATTAATACAGAATATAAGCCTTGCAGGATTTGGCTCTCAATAAAATTAGTTAAAATAGCCGATCTTGAGTTTAACTACTCACTCAAAATGGGCTGACAGCCTGCAATTTGGCCGCCTACGATGAAGTATCTTCCACTGACTTCACACCTTTCAGACTGCTTTTCAGGATGAGGTTTGGCCTCTGCTGCCTATAATTACAACAGCCATCTTGTCTACTACTAAAGAACATTTTGACTGGGCTGTGCAAGTGTTACTAGCATATAAAAAGCACCTTCAGGTAGATTACAGCAAAGCAGACTTTGTACCAAATGCTCTGCATTAAGTACATCATTACCCTCTTCAAGTATTTCTAGTTTACTTGTGAAAATCCCACAAATCACAAGGTATATTACATTATTCATTCCAGTTGACAAAGCAATCAAGGGTAATTTTTTCATAATAGGATGCAATGATCTTCAGTATCAAGATTATTTGGTACCTAAATAGTAAAATGTTCGAGAGAAGAAATAATCGTAAACATTTTTTCTTTCTCATCAGCATCGACTTCCAAAAATAATGGGTAATGACCACCTAAAACAAAGAAGAAATAAATCAAATTTGTGATTTCACAGGGCTAAAATACGAAACAAGTATGCATATATTTTATTTCCTACCACTTACAAGTGGCAGGAATGGCTGAAATGGCCTTCACGTGAACACAACAGAATCCTATGCGTGTATAACCATGTAGAACTATTTATTCGGTATCGAAATTACATCCCAAATGTCATGATATTTGACTGAAACTCAGCTTACCCATGTTTCGTTGAGACTTCGAAACTTGCTGCTTTTTACCATCGTTTCAATGTTTTATTGTTGTTCAAAAGGTGGTAGTGCCATTGCAGACCGTGATTTTTTTTACTTGAGAACCAGATCGCAACATCCAAGCCTTTTCACGCTAAAATATTAAACTATTGAGATTTCCTTCGCCGCCGTAAGCCGCCATTTTATCTTTCCCTGGATACAAGTTCCCAAGCTTCGAGCCCGAAGGTCTCAACATGCACCGAAATTATGCTATTCGTTACTTCAGGGCCAATTTAGAAATAACGATAATCGTTATTTTGGTGTCGAGATCATGCTGGAAAAATGGAGGGAATACTCGTAGGCTCTGGAGACGAGCAAAACTCTATCCAGTCCCTCGGGCATAATGCGCACGCATGATCTGTTCTTTTTTGTTTGCAGCAATCACTTTTTTGTTTGCAGCAATCACTTTTTTGTTTGCAGCGTTCACTTTTTTGTTTGCAGCGTTCACTTTTTTGTTTGCAGCGTTCACTTTTTTGTTTGCAGCGTTCACTTTTTTGTTTGCAGCAATCACTTTTTTTTATTTGCAGCGATCACTTTTTTGTTTGCAGCATTCACTTTTTTGTTTGCAGCGTTCACTTTTTTGTTTGCAGCGTTTCTTTTTCTTTGCAGCGAGTCCCTTGTGGGCGATCACTTTTTTGTTTGCAGCATTCACTTTTTTGTTTGCAGCGTTCACTTTTTTGTTTGCAGCGTTTCTTTTTCTTTGCAGCGAGTCCCTTGTGGGCCATCGTATAAAACGGTAGAGAACACTGGAAACCACGACGGACACACAAAATGTAAGTAAGTTCTGTTGATTTTATTTATGAAATGTTCATACTTCGAAATATTTATTGTAGCAAATCGACCGTGTTTCTTTCCCCACACTTTTCCTACCGTAACTAAACACCGAGTCACACAACACGTGACGCCTTCATGAATTAATCGTTTGCTTTTTCTCGATACACGTGAGCTTGGGACACCTGTGATAAAACATGATGGTCCGATTGGTTCGTCGTGATGACCTTCGCTGTCATCACAGGGCTCAAAAGTGTTCCCTTTTTTCTAATTTGATATAAATTGGTTTAGTGCACTTCTACAATTGCAAAACGGAGCACTTAAAAACAGAACTTATCACTGAGAAATCTGCCTTAAAGGCTTAATATATAAAAATCAGGAGATAGAGTTAGTGTCTTACAATGTGCATTGTATAGCCACAATGGAACATGTCACCTAAGGAACAATTCCAGCTTCTCAAATTTTTTGAGAGTACAACCAATACAATACTGTATTAAATTATTTTACAATTCAGAGTTAGCGATATACTTGTCAAACAGTCTCCCTTCTTCCATCAAACTCAACTGACTTTTGAAAGCTCTGATGACTGAATGTCAACCACAATGCAATATTTACATTAATCTCAAATGGTATGTTTAGAAATTTAGGCAGGCAGAAGCCTGTCCCCGATTAACAAACAGCTAAATTCATTCACAGCATCTTGAATGCCATGAAAATATGAAAAATATTGATCCTTAATCACGAAATTGATATTCACATTGTTTTTTTTTGCTTTAGTGAAGACTTCAACCTGTAGTTGTGGTTTTGCTCTTTGCCACATTGAAATATCTATGATTTTCTGAAGAATGGCTGCATTGAGGACTTCTTACATTTATATCAAAAGAAATGACAGTCAGCCTAATGATTTAATTAATTGCCAAGGCAGCACATAAACATTAGCTTACTAAACTAAAAAATGACAAAAAATACCTCAGTCTCTAACTCAGTGACATGAAAACCAAATTTTGAAGCCCAAAGCTGTAAATCAAAACTACAACCAACAATATTGGACATCGAAAAATAACCTACAATATATCCAAATCCAACAATTAATTTCAAGGATGAGACACACTAACTCCAGATGAACATCCCACATGTTCTTAGTGATGTTGCAGAAGGGAGTTACCATGTTGGTGAGTGTACCAATTTACCTAAGCTAAGTGACTTTAAAAATATATTTCCTTATCTTTCGTCCAACAGTTGATTGTTTGTTCATTTGATCACAACACTGAAGTCTCCTACCATTGGTCAGAAACCAACAAAACCAACCAAACCAACCAATCATCTTGAAATGTGCTTTGTTTAATCAGGTTTCCTAAACTTGTTTTCAAATTTTGTTCAACACAATGACTACAACTTAGGTATTGACTTCTCTAACTGGGCAGATCTGAAGGAATTCTATCAATGGATGGACTGGTCTGGCCTGACAGTTCTGACCAATGGTAAGTTTCCTTAGTTTCAGGTGGTCTACTGAGTCATTCCTAGTCAGTTACGTTTCCATGCAGGCAGGACCCAGGCTCCTCCTTGTCACCTGAGGTGGTAACTGACTCAGGATCCTCCACATCACCTGAGTCAGTAACTAACCCAGGGTTCTCCTGGTCACTTGAGTCAGTAACTGACCCAGGATCCTCCTCATCACCTGAGTCAGTAACTGACCCAGGCTCCTCCTCATCACCTGAGTCAGTAACTGACCCAGGATTTGACTCTTCTTCTGATTTGCTCCAACGTTTTCTCCAGTATTCATCTGTTGGCCATTCTTCTTCAGGTTTGACATTCCCATTCCCATTCCCATCCTGTCATAAATCACAAACCAACAATCAACATCATCTTGTCAAACAACATACACCTGTACTCCAACTTGTTTACCCTGGTTACTTTTTATACAAAGAGAAATTATGCCATGAGTATGTTTGACTGAGTTAATTTAAAACAACTTTTATATTAAGGAACGTTCCTTGTAAGCAAACATCGCAAGGCTCACCAAAATTTAGATATATTCCAATTACATCCATGGTGGGGCCTATATTGATTATGTTATTTGAGAAATAAGTTGAAGTGTTCAAAAAATATACATAACATCAAAGTGACCACCTCTCCTAGAGTCTTATTGGTACTTGACCTGACAAGCCCATGCAGAGAATACAACTAAAGGTAATCTTTTAAGGAAAAGGCTCAGTAGTTCATGTGAGAACGAGGAACTGCTGATGTCTCCTCTTTAAAGGTTATGAATATTTACTTAGTGGCTCATCCACAGCTAGTACTCATTTCCAAACTTAGGAAACTACAAAAGTGGACATTATTTGTGAGCATTTCAAATGCTGCAATATTTTTGTAGTTCAGCAGCTCATCAGCTTAGCAGTCTGCTTAGTAAGTTAATATAAAAAAATTAATGTAAAGACATATCACCAGTAAGGGCAAGTTTGATTCAGACAGATGTAACCTTCATTGCTATTTTTACACAGGCTGATTAACAAGAAATTCTCTGGATAGAGTAGGATAAAAACATGTTTGAACAAAGTAACTGCAAACCATTGACATTAGAGAATCTCTGCCTGCCAAATTTGAACCAGCATCTCTCTTACAGTGGTAGCATTCTTTCTCTACTAATTTTCAAGTGGAAGCCCTTGGTCATTTCTTTTCTAATCGACAATGTTCCTGGTGACTTTTGGTTAGGACCAGAGGAAGAAAAGGAAAATCTGTGTAAAAGGAAGTTTAAGGGAAAAAATTCTGCGGTGCCTTTACAGCATTTTTTCAAAACCTAACTGATATAATAAACCACTGAGTTAATCAATCAAATAAAATTTACAGATTTATGCTAACCTTTCTTCTACAAAACTCCCAAATACTATTCCAGAAGCTCTTTCTAAGGGAATACTCAGGTATTAAAATTTCTTTCTCAGAGCATCCAAAAAAACACCACATTTCCTTTGAAGTTTAGCTTATCCTCCATCAGAGAGAAGCTTCAGCTTTAAAGTGTGACATTGTTTAACAACTCCTAAGAGCTGTAAATAAAACAAAGTGAAAAAACTAGGGTCTCAAGTCATTTCTTAGAGACAGATGCTCAGCTCATGGTAAGTACATGCAATTGTTTACTCCCTCAATTCCTGTTTCTCTTACAGAAATCAAGACCATTTTCCGAAGGAAAAAAATAGCTAAACGAATAAACAAAAGTTGAAAACCAGAACTAGCAGATTTCCTAAATTTTAAGACAAGTTTAGAAAGTAGCTCTTTGATCTCTTCCAAACACCGACATTAATTTTTTGACATTAATATCTGAAACACGCGGCCGTCCTCACATTCACGCGCACAGAGTGGTAACGCATTTACTTTCGTTTTACTTTATTTTCTCCTTTTTCTCTGGTCCTAATTATAAAAGGAATAGATTTATCGAGGTTAATGCGATGAATTAGGAATGGAGTGTATCCAGTTTCTGTGTTTCCACTGTAGACACACAAAATGATATTGTTTAAGACACTCAAAAACACACTACACACTTCAGACTTCGGTAATTGTGAAGAACAGCTCCCCTCACCGACAGTTGGCCGACTGTTGGTTATCTGTCGGCCGACTGTTGGTAATCTGTCGGCCGACTGTCGGCGATCTGTCGGCCGACAGTTGGCCAACTGTCGACCAACACCTTACCGACAGTTGACCGACAGATTTATTTAGATTTTTCTGAAAAGATAACTTCCTGCAGGATATCTGTTGACCAACAGTCGACCGACTGTCGGTTGACTGTCGGTGATCTGTCGGTAAGGTGTTGGCAATCTGTCGGTAACTTCATGCCGATTATTGCCTTGAAAAGTGTGTGATTTACAACCCTTGATAATTGCATCGAAAAGATAAAATGAAACTCTCAATAGTCGCTGGCTCTTTTATGTTAGTTAAGCACAATTTCTAGGCAATTTCTCTTCCAACACTCACTTCGATTCTCGGTTCGTTCACCATTTTGGATTTTTAACTTTGTCTAAATCCCCCTCTGAATTTCGCACGGTCTCAAGTAAATCAATTCACGTTGTTATGACTTTATTTTTATTGGTGGCTCCTAAAGGAGCCGTTTGTGTGTTGGGAGAGACATCTTTAATCGTAAAATCGATCATCGAATTTGAGCGGCAACAGCTGTCCCTCTCGTCGCATGTTTGCTATAGCTGGCAGGTGTCGCCGAAGTCTTCTCCTGCAGACTGTTTCTAGGTCTTTAACAGATCCCACGCTTATTTCTCGTGACGCCGATTCGAATTCACGCTCATCCACGATTCGTAATTCAGCGATGGCGATGAAATCTCGGAGGGCGCTGCGGGGGCAACCGGCCAGCCGAAACGCATTTGCCATGCTACAGTTGTTTTCCTTAAGGATTTGTAGCACCCTCTGGTATCTTGTGTGGATTGCATTGCATTATAGGGCGATTCTTAACTGCACTTTTCGATGGAAAATATTAACACACTTTCGTTTAATGCACAGGGAATGTTCGTGTACCCTTAAGTTTTAGTGGCATTTTGAAAAATTTAAGCATTTATAGTAAGTTTTACATCGATTTTTGAGTGCAAAAATGCACTAGTAAAGTTATTTCACCGTCTGTCGCTAACCTGTTGGTTACCTGTCGGTGGCCTATCGGTTTAGTGTCGGCCAACTGTTGGCCAACAGTTGGCCGACTGTCAGTGGAAGGGAGCTGTTCTTCACAATTACCCAGACTTCACCCCTCCTCAAACGTAAACAAAAATACTTAAATTGGCTCTCATCTTAACTGAAAAAAATGACTGGCTTTGCTTGCGAGTTTAACAAATTAAATGAATGTTGTGCCGCGTAGCACTGGGAACACAAATGGTGAAACAGAGAATTAACTCTGAAGTGTAAATTAAAGTGCTATTTAAACCCATGAATAACCCACAGGGCGTTAGCCCTAATAAATAAATCCGGAGGTCGTGGGTTCGATTCCCACCGAGGTCAAAAGATTTTTTCTTTGCCTCGTGTGGTTCCCTGTTTCCCTTTATTAGGGCTAACGCCCTGTGGGTTATTCATGGGTTTAAATAGCACTTTAATTTACACTTCAGAGTTAATTCTCTGTTTCACCATTAACAAATTAAATGGTAGCGACAAAGAGTGACTGTATAATGTTCTAATGCATGTAAGCCTTTTCAGTAATTCGGGAATGTAAAACCTTTTAATTGAAATCGTTAAAATCATCAAAAAGCCACAACATTTGCTTCGTTTGGGTTTCCTCTCTTACGAACCGTTTGCGAGTCGGCTTGTTGCGACAAAATACAAAAGAATGTTATGAAAGCATGATTAAAACGGAACGAAATTGAGCTGCGAATTACCCTTTGTCCAGCAATGCGGATAATGGACTGGGCTTTTTCTTTTTTTTTTTTTTTGGGACTGGGGATTCTTAAAGAATCTAAAGAAGACGCTCCATTTCAGTTCAACTTTGACTGTTGCCCGCACACGCGTTTTTCGGAAATGCACAAGTGTCTCTTGTGGCTTGGAGATAAATAAATCGCAATTGCAAAACAACACCACAGGAAATTGAACAAAATCTATAAGAATTATGACTACATTTGTGCAAACTAAGATCACAAAACTTACGTGGTATTCTGTGACCAACCAGGAGATGTTACTCTGACGTACAGCTGCACTCAATTCATTCACTTGCTGCTTTGTCATTTTAACATCAGAAAGCTTCAGCCTCTCCAGGTCAGGAACACGGCTGAGATGTTGAATAAGAACACTTACTCCTTCACCAAGAGGGTTCTCTGACAAGTCGAGCCATCGCAGGTAAGGAGCCTGGTGCAGAGATCTGGCGATGACTGCGGCAGGTTTGGCTGTTAAATTGATTCTAACAAGTACTAATGTGACAAGTCTGTCAGAGAAGATGATACGAGACACCAGGGTCTCTGTCAACTGAGCAGCAATGATTTCAAAGGGTTTACCAAAAATACTTATCCATCGCAGAGCAGTGAAAAGTGGTAAGAAATCAGCCAGCATCGTTATCTCTTGCCTTTCTATGTGGCAAATATAAATCTGCTTGACACAGGAAAGGCTCTGAGGAGTAGGACCAGTGATGCTATCAGTGTTCTGAGTCAAACTCGAAGCTGTTTCGCTGTCGTGTTCATTTAACGGATCAACAAGACGCGTCACCTGAGTCGACTTTGCTGTTGGCGAAATGAGCTCTAGCAGCATTTCAGTCGGAAAAGTGCTACCATCTTTTTCTTTGCGTATTTGATAAACATAAACGACGATTTTTCTCTCTCTCTTCAAAAAGAACTCGCCCAAATAACGACGCGGGAACTTCTTCAGTAAATCTGCGGCTTTCTTTTCGCCCGAACAGCTCAAAAATACTGCATTTGTGTCCTCCGCTACAGTGATCAAGTCTCGATAGCTTTTCTCTGAAGAATTTTCGTAGTCTGGGAAAAAGATCAAGTCGGGTATCATGCCAGATTTCAGCAAATGTTCATTTGCAGTAATGTTCACCTTGTCAGAATCAAGATACAAAAAAACATCTCCGGTGCAAGAGGGAAATACTGAGTAGAGATCCCGCCTCTTCTCGGCCGAACAACAAACGTAGCTATGCGAGATAAGCTCAAGATAAAGTTCTTGATTTCGAGACAGTTCTTCATCCTCCAGAAGCAGCTCAATGAAATCACATTCCGACACAGATTCCTTTCTTCCAACAGACCCCACATGACGGAAAACTGCGCACGCGGCTTCTGCTGACAGCTCACAGGCAAATTTCAGAACTTCATCCATCTTCCCGATCTTTTCAAATGATTCAACTTTGGAAAGGCTAGGCGTACTTTCTCCTTTAATCGACAACACTTCCTCCTTAATGTGCCAGGCTGCAAGGAACTCCTGTACGGATTTATGAAGGAAATAGGCCCCTTTCTCAGGATTGAGACTCGTAAGATTGACAATTTGGAAAAGCCCAACTTCACTTAATTTTTCAAAACTTCTTGAAATATTGCCGGGGAGTTTGCTGCAGCGTACGTAAAGACGGTCTTGCAGAAGTGCTTCAAAGGCAGCCTTTCCAAGATTAATAAGGTCTTCTCTGGCTTCTGTTGAGGTCACTTTCTGAAATGGCATAGACTGGTGACTCCCACCTTTGTGATCCAGCATGGTTTGAATGAATTGTGTGAATATGTCGGCCCGTGATTTTGGCAGTCCTTCGTGACGTTCCTCTTTCCACAAACTACACAGCATCAGTAAGAGAAGAGGTATTTCTGCCATGTCAACGAGATCTTTTTCTACCAGGTAGAGGTTAAACTCGTCAAGATCTTCTTCACCTGCCAAAAATTTTCTCGCAAAGGTTAATTTTCGTTTCCAACTTTTGAAACCTTGAATTTCTAACTGAACATGGCTGGGGCCTCTTAACTCGTCACATTTAAGTTGTCGCGTGGTGACAATAACGTGACAATCTCTTAGTTGCTCACCCTTCCAAATTGCAAGAATGGGTGAGTGTTCTTTGGCACAGCTGTACTCATCGTAGCCATCCAAAATAAGCAGCACTTTATCTTGATTGTTAATTATGCAATCATAGAGACTATCAACGGAGATCGGACCATCACTGGCCAGCAATTTAGACGCACGTAAAACATCGCGAATGTTTCCCACGTCACACACATCTCTCAACTTAATCAAAAGCAAAATGCTAAAGTTCATTAGGATTTCTTTTAAGCCTTTCGACCAATCATATGCAGCTTTTTTACAAAACGTACTCTTGCCAATTCCTGGCCGACCATAAATAAGCATTCGTGTTGGTTTTCCCTTGAACATGTCGGTATAGTCTTCAAGTTCCTCTTGTGTCACCCCGCTGGGCTTCCTGTGATCTCTCATCCAATTCAAAGGTATGTAGATCTCACTTATCTCAATGGAAGAGCTTTCGTCCCATGGAACGATTTTCACCTTACTGAAGGTGTCATAATAAGATTTTAGCTTCTCTTGGCACTTCTCAACATTCAACGGTCCTGAAAAATAGAGAAACAAACATGGACTTTTATTGCTGGGATGAGTAAGCATACAACGCCAAGTTTCCAAAACCACACGAACTCTAGCCTGCAGAACAGACGCAATTTTTTGGCGCTTTCCAGTCCAATGGAGTAAGGGGTGGGACGAGCGCGAAGTCCGAGTTGGTGCGTGGGGAGAAGCTCCAAAACAATATCTTATTTTCATTTTATGATCGATCATTAATTTTCGGGATTGAAGCAGCTGAAGTAAATCAGGACAAGAATAGTAAATTGTTATAATAAAAGAATGAGGAAATATGTTTTATCGTCTTGCCACGAGCGTTCGACAAAAAGAAAAATCGAGTCCTTCCCAGGAATAGAACCTCAGACCTTTAGATTCCGCGCTTAGACACTTCATTACTATAAGTATAAGTTATTAAAACGAAAGCTTACTATTACTTACTCTTCACTTGATAATTACAATACCTGCTCGCCTTCTACGTTTATTTTCTGAAGGATCATCACTTTTACAACTCTCCTCTTCTGTTGGAATGTCTGCAAAAGGGAAAGGAAAGTCAAACTGTAATGAGCATTAAAACACACCTTACTAAATTTGTGAAATGGGTAACAAGCAGGAGTCGAAATAAGTGCTGATTGAAGATGAAAATCTCATGTGAGCCTGATCACAGTTTAAAGGAGAGAAGAGAAAATTGATGGACATCAAGAATTGAAATTCACTGGAACGGAATAAGAGCTAAGATTTAGATCTCAACAAAGTTTTAAACCGGTCAGTAACAATGAGGGATTTCGTAGAAACGTAAACAAAGAAAATTTGGGTTCATCTTACTGCGCACAAGAGTCTGGACACGAAAACAATAATTAGGAGGGCAGGGGGAGGGGGTAGTTGATAAACGTGTTTAATCAGCGATTTGTAATACCTACAATCTAGGACAAAGAAAATAGATTTAAGACTTATTAAATACAATGAAGATGCATAAGTGAGTAATTTCTTATAAACCCTTTCTAATCTGGAATTTTAGAGCGTTATCCATGACTTCAAAATTGGAATTAAAGCTACCAAAGTGAATTTCTTCCTAAGACTTTTTGAAGGTTCTTTTTCAAAGCAATGCGATTGAAAAACAAAGAATGCGTATATTTTCCAGTTTTCTGATATATATTTAATTCCACTGTTGGTCTTCATGTTCTCATCAGCTGATAACGATATTCTAAACAAACACAAAAGATACAGTGGCCAAAAAGCATGGTGTCTGAGAATTTAAGCAATGTACTTGTATATAATTATATTTTTATTGAATTGAAAGATAAGTGATGTTTTACCAGTAATCAATGGTGCGCAAGCTGGCTATACTCTAAAGGATATTAATGCAGGTCGAAATTCCAGTAGGGATATTGCAAACATGGCCGAAATGAAAGCAAAAGCAAACAGCTTGATAGATGTTCTCTTCCCTACATTAAAGGGAACATTACTCTTTGGGTCTTCCATTAGTGTGCATGGAGACTAAACTTCTTCCCAACTCGAATTTGCCCCAACGAAACATAAAGTATTGACCAGGTTCATTCAATAATTTTGAAATACGCAACGTTCATTATTTTCTCAAAAATTTCCTTCGATGGTAGCGCACTCAAGGAAGGGATGGTGTGCTACAGAGACAACTCATGGCACTTTAAAAAACAAGGTTTCATGTATAAAACAACAAATTTGCTCCAACATAACTTGCAAGCACATAAGGGTTAGCATCCATTTCTAACAGGAGTTTATTATAGGATTACTCTTACTAGTATTAAGAAATGTGAATCAAATGTTCAGTTAGCAGTGATAATTTGGTTTTTACGTTGATAACGTAAATTGGCCTCTGTAGAGAGATCTTGAAGCTGATGTTTCGAGTGTTAGACCTTCGTTGGACCGATTAGGAAATGTGGGTTGGGTGTGGTTTATAAAATCGGGGTTGGGCTGGGGGGGAGGGAAGGGGGGTTAAGGCAGGGGTTTCTAGGTGTATTATTGGGGGGTCGGTGGTCTTCTTCCCAGAGGGAAAATGCTATCAAACATTCAACGGTTCCAAGAAATATTTAAGAAAAAAAAACAGGTATTAACTTTTATTGAAATAATTAATATGCACACGATGCCAAATTTGTAAAACCACACAAACTCAAGTTAAGTTTCCTTGGCATGAAAGGATTAAGGTAATTAACCCCTGTCGCCGCGCTCTCTCTCCTCCCCCCTGCAAAAAACAAACCCACACTCTGTTCATTAAGTTTTACCTTTCTCGGTGGCTCTTCATAAATTGCAGGGAAGATTAAATTTCCAGCACTGATTTCATCATGGATCAATAATGTTGGGAAACGAAGCAGCCAAAGTAACAACAAAAACTTCATGAATTTTAGTTTCATAAAATTTTGCGCTTTTTAACTCGTGAATTGCGCGCATGTGCAAGAGCGAGTTATAGATACGATGTGGGGAATAGCATTCGCTCGATTGGTCGATTCCTGTAAACTTTTTTTAGATTTTAGGCTTTTGAGTGCATTTTATAGTTTTTGGCGAGCAATAAACAGACGAAATGGCGACCTTTGTTGCTAAGAATAGTGGTGGGGTGAAAAAGAAGCCAATGATAATCTTAAAAGAGTTTTTTTTTTCGTTTTAGTTTCAACAAGCGGCGCCAGCGACTGGCAGGCATGCAAGGATTCACACTGAGATAACAGAACAACCCTCGTTTTTCATAAAATTGTAATTTACAGTCCTTGAACTTGAAAACAATCCGAAGATTCATTGAAAATATCACTTACTGCGAAGCGCTCGGAGTTTACAGATGTTCAAAAGCTTTTTCTGTTATAGCGTGAGATTGAGGACAAAATTGATCATTACGTTTCGTCGCGTGTGTTTTTCCTGTGAGAAGCAACAAAAGATGCCGGCGACTGACGAAATAACAAGTTAACACGAATATCAGATAACACCTAAACAAACAATTTTAGCTACCGATTTTCAGTGAATTTTTAAAGAACAATTTTCTTTTAAGTTTCAAGACAATTTGAAGATTCAACATACAAACAACGTACTAAAATGCGAAAGTTACACACCACAAAATTGATAAATAGGCCTGAAATGAAATTCTATCTTGTTATTGATCATACGTTGCCTAGCACGTGACCTAAATCTACCCAGGCGGAGATCCAAAATGACGGTGGCAGGCTTGGCTTAGTTATATCACTCAAAACTCGTTCCCGTTTGTCTCATTTGATAAAGAGGGAATCGTTAATGTTTTCATTAAGACAGTATTGCCTTGATTTTCTAATATTTACAACGAAAGACAGTAAATTTCACTTTTCACCCACATTTACTTCCAACCTTTTCTTTTGAACCAGAAACAAAAATGATAGACGTGTAAAACACATGACATCATCCACCTTGTCAAATGTAATAGCATGATCATTTCAATTGTAATGCCTTCTTATCCCAACGTTACTTTGTTTCTTTGCTACATTAGCGAACACTGAACTACTGCTCGTACTCTAGATATGACAATCAACCACAAAATTCCCTAAACCAGATAGCATTAAACATAATCTAAAAAATCATGTGTCAATTCACGAGTTTGCTCACAGAGCACTTTGATTACTGTTTCTTGAACAAGAATGACAAATTGGCAGAAGAAAAGGAAAGAAAAGAAGTTTGACTGTCCTGTCACGAGCGTGAGACAAAGGAACAATTTTGAGTCCTCACCAGGAATAGAACCTAACACATCCAGATTCCGCGCTCGGACACTCCATTACTTTAAGTATAGTATAAGTTATTAAAACGAAAGCTTACTATGAGATTTCTTCATTTGACAATTATAATACCTGCAAACCTTCTACGTTTATTTTCTGAAGGATCATCACTTTTACAACTCTCCTCTCCCGCTGAAATGTCTGCAAAAGGGAAAAGAAAGTCAAACTGTAATGAGCATTAAAACACACTTCACTAAATTTGTGAAATGGGTAACAAGCAGGAGTCGAAATAAGTGCTGATTGAAGATCAAAATCTCGTCTCTAAAAGAGAGAAGAGAAAATTGATGGACTTCAAGAATTGAAATTCACTGGAACGGAATAAAAGCTAATATTTAGATCTAAACGAATCTAAACAAAGTTTTAACCCGCTCAGTAGCAGTCAGGTATTTCGTAGAAAGAAAAACAAAGAAAATCTGGGTTTATCTTACTGCGCACAAGAGTCTGGACACGAAAACAATAATTAGGAGGGCAGGGGGAGGGGGTAGTTGATAAACGTGCTTAATCAGCGATTTGCAATACCTACAATTTAGGACAAAGAAAATAGATTTAAGACTTATTAAATACAATGAAGATGCAGAAGTGAGTAATTGCTTATAAACTCTCTGTAATCTGGTATTTTAGAACCTTATCTATGACTACAAAATTGGAATTAAAGCTACCAAAGTGAATTTGTTCATATCTCAGACTCTGAAAATAATGGAGTGACAATATTTCTGCATAGGGGGAGTGGGCAGTGTAAATATGCACCAGTGAGATCAATCATTATCGGCGTACCCAAGGGTATACTTGACCCTCGATGAGCTCATTGAGCCAAAGGTTCGTAAGTTTAAAAACAATTAAAGTTATCCGTATTGCAGTGACTCATTTAAACCACCTCTCTCTATATGCAAGTCAAGTCGCCTTGTAAAAACTCAACGCACAAAAATATTTTTTGGTCTTACTACTGATGATAAATGCAATCGAAAGTGACTGTTTTCTGTAGAGAGCCTCGAGGCATTAATGACCTTGTTTCTGGTGCAAAGCTGTTTTCAAACAAGGCGCTCATTTTTTAGAATCAACATGTTTACTTAACTGAGGCGTTGAGAACATTTTTCAAATAGGAGGGGTGGGGTTTTTTAGCTACGTCAAATTTGAATTTAAGGGCCTATCGGCCAGAGTGTTTTATTATCAGGAATTGTGGGATAGGGGGGTTAAAATCTCCCAATGAACCCTTGAATACCCCTTTCTAGGTATAAAGAGGGTCGTAAAGGGGTGTTGGCATGGCTTTTACGGCTAACGGTTAATATCTTTTCATTGTTGTCACCATAAATTTTTCTTACGGTTAACTCTTTTACGACTAGCGGTTACGATTTGTCAATTTTTACGCCGAACGGCTAATTTTTTGGCCGTTTTACGGCTAACGGTTAACTTTACAAAGACCTTCTATTAAACACTGTTACTGCCAATTTGTGATTAGGAAAAATGAAAACCGTGATCAAAAGTATCTAAAAAAATGACTGAGAATAGGAACTGATCGATTATCAAATACGATTGAGAAAAAGATCAAAACGGTATCTTTTTTTCCGTTAAGTGATTAAATATGTACGAGACGTGAACTATGATGATTCTCATTTCACAAAATGTCAATATTATCAACTATAATCTTGCAGAAGATTGTGAGAGTTAAACTGCTCAGTCTTCATGCGACTGCCGAAAATTCAATACGGAAATCTAATACTAAGGGAGAATTAATGAGAGGGAGATATGGAGAGCGAATCAGCATTTACTCAGAAGATTCAAGTGTTACATCTCAAGAGAATGAATTTCGGTTTAGTACGTCTCACTTTTATAACCAAGGATGGAATTGAACATGAAAAAATAACTTATTATTTTGTAACAGGGAACGTCAGGCTTCTGTGTCCATCCCTCCAGAAAGATGGATTTTCATAACAAGATTCATACCAGTAGAGCCAAAGTTTCTTTCTTTAATCGGTAAGCTATCTGTGCGCGATAATCAGCTTTTCATGAACTGATATGGAAAACCAATCGGCAGTTTACTCCGCAGTGAATCTATTTCGGTTTTGCGCGCTCACCTCTATAACTTCAGACGGATCTGAGCATGCAAAAATGAAATATTTATTCTCTTTTAACAAGGAACCTCAGGCTTCACGGTTCATCCCTTTGAAACTGTTTTATTTTCATCACAAGATAAATTACCCTCTCACTGAAGCTTCTTTTTATCAACGGTAAGCTATCTGTGCGGGATAAACGACTAATTGTCTTCGTGCACTTTTCATTTTCTAGCGGGTGTGATTTGCATGATCAAAGACAACTATTAACAGTTATAAAACAATTGAGATAGTTCGATCGCACTCGTAGGTCAACTAGTCAATTTAGATCAGAGTCTGTAGACACAGCTAGTTGTGACGCACACTTTTAATGTTTGCCAGCGAAATTTGAAAACATTTCAAACTCAAAGTTTTTCCAATACTTGCAAGTAATTTCAAGTATAAATAACAAATATTGGAATTGGAGGAAAATTTACCAATTTTATCTGGGGTTTGGCTACCTCCCATTCTGCTGCCTTATCGCTGGGCCGCATGCTTGGCACTGCAGCTTTTAATACACCCTGCTCGCGCAACCGTGCACGGCCCTTACGAACGGCTGCCCTTGCGTCCTTTTGATATTGAGATATGCACATATTGATTTGATGCTTCGCTGGCCGCATTTTGAGACAGGAAACCTTAGTTTTCCGAAACAATGCAGAACAAAACAAGCTGACTGCGTTGAATAACAATAGCAAAAACTCTCTTAAGACACACGCTTCAGCAGCCCTTTTTTTTTGGCGCAGAACGCGAAAAACGTGCGAAAGTTTTGCGTGTGCGTTGGCCATCTACCTCTGAGCTACTGTAAGTTATTGAATAACGGCTGAGAGCACTTCACAGAATTCTTTGATAAAAATAAAAAACGACAGAAAAAAAAGTTGATATCTCAGATAGGGAATAATTTCTCTTGAAATTAATTACTGAAAAAAATACGAAAACATTTAATGGCATTGAGCTATATGTATGGCTAAAATAAGTAAAAACCAGACATTTTCGACACTTGGTCATCATCACCCTGATGATGAACTACTGTCGACAACATATAGGCTTTATTTTTAAAATATTTTAGCCTTTAACAGTATCTTTTATTCACCTTTCATTCTTAGAAGTTCCATACGTAGCTCTCCTAGTTCTCCTTCAGGATCAGACGTGGGAGATACAAGGAGATGAACCGTGTCTAAAAACAAAGATATACAGAGAGAGATTAGTATTCGATAACTTTTCTTTATTTAAATAATTAGAAACAAGTATACCAGCTTTTATTTAAAGATAGGTATATGAGCTCTATAGAGTGCCTTTTTTAAACCAAGAAGCTTAAAAACTGAAAAAAAAATAGAGAACAGCTAAAAAAATTTTTCAGTCTACAAGTAAGTATTTATTTATATGTTCATTTTCACATGGGAACTCAGCACTTCCTTAAACTAGAGAAGAGAATGAGGTAAAAACACCTTTGAAATAATTTGCATTGACCAGTATTATTTTCATAATTGCTGACAGAAGCATTCTTGGTATTAATAACATTAATTTCTATTTCAAAAGATGACTAAAATCACATTCAGGTTCTTTTTTCATTTCTCCTTTCTTTTCCTAACAGCTTCAGTCCTACAGCTTTTTTGGCCAATTTATGCACCTATGAATTCTTCCACTTCTTCAATATCAATACATCAAAACAACAAGTCAGTGATTTGCCATGTTGTTTTCCTTTTCATTGGAGCATGTGAGGGGGAACTGAAACCAATCTGGAGCCCATGCTAGGCTTCGATGAGTCAACAAAAACAACTGAAAGTGGTAAACCCCACACCTTTTCATTCATTTCAACATGGTTTGATACTGGTAAGAATCAACTAAATGGACTTAAATGTGGTTTTTTATTTCCCAATAACAAAAACAAAAACTCAACCAACATGAAGAACTATTTTTTAATTAAATTAACTTGAAAAATAAGTTCAAACTGAGCATCCTGTTCACCTGTGCTTCCCCTTGATTCTTCTAGTTCTCTTCCATGACCAGTGGTGGGTACTACAGTGAGGGGTGAAGTACCTTAAAGCGAAAAAATGCAAAGAGAGATTAGCATTCACAGCCTCTCTTCAAATGTTTTGTTCCCATAAGTGGAACTGTGTACAATTATATTTATTTAATGATACCACATTATTGCACTGAGATAATTCTTTGAAGATTTATCACATTAATGTTATAACTGTTCACAACACAATTTCTTTTGCATCTTTATCTCATTCCATAGTAGAATCAAAATTCTGATAGATCTAAATAAGTACAGTTTCAAACATGGAAATATCTCAACAGATTTAGCTAGGGTTAGGATCATTTTTCTCTTGTATAACAAAGCCTATTGTTAACAATGTTGAGCCACTTTTCTTGATACGAGTTACAAGATCTCTTGGAAGACACAACCAAAGCTGTTACAAAAATGTACATGCACCTCCATAATGAGGCCAGTCTCCAAGCACAAAAGAGTTACTCAACATGTTTGCATAATTTCTTATTAACCACCTCTAATCTTGAATTTTAAAATGTTATTTATGACTTCAAAATTAGAATTAAAGCCACCAATGAAAGTGAATTTGTTCATATCTCAGACTTTTTAAAAGTTCTCTTTCAAGGCAATGCAATTGAAAAACAAAGAATGTGTATGTTTTTCAGTTTTTTGATACATATTTAATTCCACTGTTGGTCTCCATGTTCTCATCAGGAGATAACGATATTCTATACCAAGGAAAACAAGCAAGCCACAAGATCTCTTGGAAGACACAACCAAAGTTGTTACAAAAATGTACACTTACCTCTGTAATGAGGCCAATCTTCAAACACTAAAGAGTTACTCAACATGTTGGATACAACAGAAGCTGCCATAACACAAGCAAAAATCTTCCATGAATTGTTTTCAGTTGCACTGCCAGGTACAAAACCACAAACACCTTTAACTACAAGCCACTCCATCTTCATGTCATGAGCTGCTGCAAAAAGACTTGAGGTAGAAAAATGGAAACAAAAAGTGATAACACTTGGAATGGATTTAAACAGTGATATTATGGGGAGATAGTTATGATTAATTGGAGCAAAAGAGACTTTGTTTTTCTGCAGATCATTCTTTTTGTTTGTTCTTTGTCATTGGAATATTTTAAGAGATGTTGTGTTTTTCTGCAGGTATATAAATTAACACCACTCTTTCTAGAGAGTATAATGAGTAGGAAAAGGTACCTTTTTAGTCAGAAGCAGTATAGCAAAGAATAAGGATTTGGAATTCAGGAAAGAGTTTTACTGAACACAAAGTATGGAGTACCTCACCTCCAACAAGAACCTGGCTTAATACTCACTGTGTAGCAATCAGAAGCTTTGAATGGTTGAGAGGTGAGGCATGAAAATATGACAAGTTGGAGGGTACAGTGAAATAAAGATTACCATTATGCACCTGTGCTGACCACTCCCCCAACAAAAAGTTGTTAAGTACCTCCCCTCCTCCGGGCTTAATAGTTTAGCAACCAGATCTTCCTGTAGTTCAGAGGTAAAGCTTACGAACATCAAAGTCAAGGGTATACTGTAAAAATCATTATCACTGTATGCTTATGGTGACCACTCCCCATACAAAAAAATTGCTAACTTTCTTTCCTCCTTCAGAAACTTAGCCTTACAAAGTATAGCGACCAGAAGCTCCCCTCTAACCCTGTACCTCAGAGGTAAAGCTTGAGAACATCAATTTGGGGGTACAGTGTAATAAACATTATGTTTGAAAACCTCTAGGACCACTCATAATTTATTTCTTGCTCACAGTACGCCATTGTATATGACTGGGAACAATCATATTTCTAGTAATTACTCGGTTACTGGGTCACTTGGACAAGATCAGAAAGTTATAATTATGAAGATATGAACAATTATTCCATCTTAATTCACTATTGCCAATCAGTGCTTAGGCCCAAAGCAGACACATGAAAAAGAGGAAAAGGAGTTTACATTCAGTTGCATGTAATTGACCATTTTGTGTAATTGAGTTTGGTCAGCTTTGTATAAGTGATCCTGGTAACATTATATTCCACTTGTTATGGATAGTGACTGTTAAATAAGTTTCTAGAAATTTCTAGAATGCCTGGTCATGCTGAAATACATATACCATTGAACTATCTGGAACATTAGATCATGTTGTTATGATGTATTACTACAGAAACAGTTGTGTTGTAAGCTTCCAAAATGTTCTGGAATACTTTCTAAATGAAAATAAGTACTCAGTCATGTAGTAGTTGTCGTTGCTGTTGTCAGGAGTGATCAGATGTCTAGAAAGCTATGTATAGAAAAGAGCTTCTGTGAAAGATTGTTCATTTCAAGGAAGTTTGGAAACACATGTGAGATTGTGTCAGTATGAGCTAACTCAGTCTGTAATGGGCATAAGTAAGTTTATCGAGGATCACTACTGTGCTGTCTTTCAGAGTCACTCCTTATCAATGTTTCATGCTGTTTAATAAAGTCGTTGAGTTCATGGGAGTATTGTGTTCTTTCTGTCCTTTAAATTATACCATAACACACTGAACACAATGAATACATGTAATCCTTGTTATGGCAAAACCATTTCCTGCACAATGATCACAGATGCCAAGCAAAAGTAACCCTGAGAGTAATTCTCACCTTTTCCTTCCATTTCAACTGCAATTGCCCCAGGGTGTAATTGACACTGCTGTTCAGCACCATTCAGATCAGAGCAACTCAAAATCTCTCCATCCCGATGTACTTTGACCTTTTGTGCTTCTGGGTTTTGTAATGGTGCCTTCCATCCATCAGCTGCATTTTTGATAAGGTTACCAACATCCCTACTCACTGGAGTTTTGTGATGATATATTGTAAGCCGTGAGGATATCACCACATCTCCTAGCTGCCCTTGCGAAATGGCTTTTGGAATTCCTAGGAATTCCTAGGAAAATCCTAGGAATTCCTAGGAATAAAGGTGTGAATTTTCACGGTAAATTCGGACTGGGAATTCCTAGGAATTCCTAGGAATTCCCAACCATAACAACTCTGGTTCTAAAAACCTAGAAATTCCTAGAAATTCCCAGAAATTCCCAGAAATTCCCAGAAATTCCCAGAAATTCCCAGAAATTCCAAGTTTGTAGCCAACAGGACTTGGAATTCCTAGGAATTCCTAGGAATTCCAACTCAGAGAACCAATGACTTTCCCTGAAAAGCTGTAAATCTAAAAAATTCCTAGGAATTTCTGGGAATTTCTGGGAATTTTTGGGAATTTTTGGGAATTTTTAGGAATGTTTAAGAATTACTGGGAATTTTAAGCGAAAATTTGAGGCTAATGATATAAAATAAATACTTTAAATTAAAAAAACCCAGCTAAAATTCAAGTATTCAATGAAATTTATTTAGAATCTTAATTAAGGCTTACATGTAAAATATTTTTGATTAATTATTAACATCAATGTGTGGTAACATTAGGATGGAATTTGATTTATTTTTCTTTTCTTGAAAACTTCGTACGGATTAATCCTCAATTACAGCTATTCATATCAAATAGTTCTAATCAATCATTAAATTTGGTTTGACACAAATTGTGAATAAAATCTGTTGATTCTTTTCCATAAAATACAATATCTTAAGTTATATTTGTATAGTTATATTCTTGGGAGTGAAGGGGCTAATTACAGACAAATAAAATTGATTTTTTGATTAAAATCTTGTTGTAACTGTAACAATAAATTAGAATGAAGTTATCCTAAACTGCAAACTTAGCTGCTGTTTGTACTGTTTGTATTTTTTTTTCCTGGGCTCACAATGAGTTGGCCTTGAATGAGGTTGTCAACAAGAACCTTGACCATTTTGTATCTGGATTCCTTGACATCTGAATTTGAAAAAAAATAATATATTAAGATATGTATGTTTAAAGCTCAGACCAGGCTTTTAAGATGGCTATGAGGAAAAGGGCATTCATTGGATTCTCAAATTGAGAAATCTCTGTTATATTGAGTGACTTTTATATTGGAGTTAGTACATCTCTCTCATGGATTTTACTAAAAAAGGGCTGAATACATTATTTTGTTTTTACCAAGGAGGGCTTCTTTATGTACTAAGGTTTGTTATGAATCTTGAATGTTCCCAAACGTAACTAGAGGAATCTTGAAACCTTACTGATAGGTTTATTTCATTGTAAAGCATAAGCTTAAGAAACTGCGGCATGCAAGTGACCGATTAGATTCTCAGAATTATTCTAGTTTCAGTTGCGCCGAGCGTTATGTAAGCTTAATTCAACCCGCTACATCTATTCTTTTACAAGATTTTGATCACAACGAATATCGCAATTTTTACTCACCACAAACTTTCAAAATCGTAGCTTTACAGATGGCCACTCGACCCTTGTTTGTACCGGTCCATATGTCAACTGTTGTCCCTTCTTTTAACTCCACGGCGCCAACGACTTTCTTCTCTTTTACAACACTCACGCTATTCTCGTTTTCCCATTGAACCACAATAAAAGCTATCTTTAGAAATGTTATATTAAGCAAAACAGTTGAGAAAAGCGATCAACCGATGAAAAGTACATTCAAAGATGAGCGCCAATGGAGTCTTCTTTGTTTCCGATCACAGGCATGATCACGTGGATCTTTTAGGACTTGTCATTGGCTAGCAAAGTGAATCCGCTGGCTTGCCGATTGCAGTGTCAAGAGAAGCGCCCAACTTTATTCTGACTTCTCCGACCGGTTCTCTACTTCTAGAAGATGGATAGCTTGGTGATATAAATAAAGATGTGAGCTCACTCTATGTAGAAATAATCGACAAGAATCGATCGTATTACAAATGCACGATTTGTGGCCGAAAGTTGTCGAGGAAACAAAGACTCGAAACTCACTTGAGTTGTGTTAATGGCAAAGGTGAGAAATAACACAAGCCAATCACAGTTTTGAATGCGACTACAAATCGTCTTTTACTCATATTTATAAAAGAAAGATACCACATTCGGAAGTGTAACAGATACATAAATGATCCCAGTGTACCAGTACCTAAATCTACAAAGCTTGACCGTAGCAAGCGTTCAGCAACACGTTCCAACACCGCCGTCTCGATTCCTCAGTCAGTCGTTTCCACTGAACTTAAAGCAGTATTGACAACAGAGTAGAGTGCGTCTTACAAAGGAGAAACATTTGTACAAGAGACAGGAGTAGCTATATGCGATTACAGAGGTGCGTTGGAACTCTGGTCCACAAATAGTTATGCACTGCCCGAAGTATAAAACAATTTTGTTGATAGCTGACAGACAGAGAAGAACAACAAGTAAACTTATGAGCTGTTATTATTGAAGTGTGACTAGCACTTTTCATTTTTATATAAAGAAGGACTTGTAATTTGCACCAAAAATAAAAAGATGTAATATTTTTTTGGGAGATCCAGTGATTGGGACATTTAAGAAATTAAGTTATGAAAGGAAACTTGGTTGGTACTTCTCACTACTAACAAGTCTTGTTGACAAATATTTTCAGATCAGAGTTTCAAATAAAGTAAATTGAAGACGTCATATAAAAGGTGTTTTTCCTCAAAGGGTACATTGACTACCTCTGTCTTGTCTGCATGCCAAATGTTTGCAAAGTGTGTGGATGATCCACAAGTATTGGAACTCTTACAAAAATGTTTTGTAAGAATAAAAACAGCAAAACAAATTACAGCAATTAGTCATGAAAATAAAGCAAAAAACTGAAAAAAAGCAGCAACAACAATCATGAAAAAAGAAAGATTAATTAGGTGTTGAATTTGTTTGTCTAAGGCATGAAATTTCTACTAAAAGTATTGTCAATAAAAAGTCTCTGACAGTGTTTGAGGCAACTGAGCTTGACTGTTCCAAGGTTTTCTAACAAAGGCAACCAGTAATGTAGGTTAGGGAAGTAAGATAACAATATAATAATAATAATAATAATAAAAGATTTATACCGCGCCAGTATCCTACTGTTCAAAGGCGCCTACAAGAAAAAAACTTGAAAATTAACACTTAAGACAGCTAATATTAATTATAAATAATAATAATAATAATAATAATAATAATAAAAGATTTATACCACGCCAGTATCCTACTGTTCAACGGCGCCTACAAAAAAAAAAAACTTAAACATTAACACTTAAGACAGCTAATATTAATTATAAAAGGCTTTTCTAAAGAGTAAAGTTTTTAATCTACGTTTAAAAACAGACACAGACTGAGCATTTCTAATTTCACTTGGCAAAGCATTCCATAATGATGGTGCTGCTACAGAGAAAGATCTTGCGCCATATGTTTTCAAGTTATAGGATGGAGAAACCAGAAGGTGCTTGAATGATGAGCGTAGTTGACGCGATGGGGTGTAAGATGTAAGCAGATCACAAATGTACGACGGTGCCAGGTTGTTAAGAGCCTTGTAGGTTATAAGTAAAATCTTAAAAATAATACGTTGGTTAACGGGAAGCCAATGAAGATTGAAAAGAACAGGCGTAATGTGATCATGCTTTTTTTTAAGTGTGACGAGGCGCGCCGCGGCATTCTGGACGTGTTGTAGCCTTTTTATAGCGTAGGCTGGTAGGCCATACAAAAGGGAATTACAGTAATCCAGCTTCGAAGATACAAACATATGAACCAGCAATTCAGTAGTGGTCGCTGAAAGATATTTCCTGATATAGCTAATATTTCGCAAATGATAAAATGAAGATTTACAAATGTCAGTAATATGATCCTTAAAGCAAAAATGGCTGTCGAACATAGTGCCGATATTCCTCGCCTTTTGCACGGAAGGGATAGTCTCACCAGCAACTGAAATTTCGTGAAGGAGTGGTCTTGGAAGATGTTTAGCGGAAATTACCAATAATTCAGTTTTGTCTTTATTTAATTTAAGACGATTAACCATCATCCAATGACTGATTTCATCCACACAGCTCTCGATGCTAGAAACCGCTAGATCCCTATCACCCAGTACGGTTGGTTGGAAAGACAAGTAAAGCTGTGAGTCGTCAGCATAAAAATGATAACTCAGGTTAAATTTCTTTACGATATCTGAAAGCGGTGAAGTATAAAGCAAATACAAGATGGGTCCCAAGACAGATCCTTGTGGCACTCCACATTTAAGGTCATGTTTCGTCGAAGTACCACCATCAACGGAGACATATTGCGTGCGATTCGATAAATAAGATTGCAACCATAATAGAGGCTTCCCAGCTATCCCAAACCGTACACGTAAACAATTAACATTTAACTCATAACAATATAATTATTGTTAATTATTGTGGAAGTTGGCAATTTCCATTTAACATAACTGACAGCTGGTTCATGAGAAAATCCATATTAATGTAAAGATTTACTAAACCTAAGTTTGAGTAATAAATTTCATGATCTTTAAGTTATAAACATGTACATGTATGTATATCTCTTGGTAAGTTTTGTATAGCATACCTTTTATTGAGCCAAAGTTTTAAGCCTCTGAAATTACTCTTTTTCTTAAAACCTTCACATTCAAGGTATTGAGAATTTCTTAGTATTTATGTGGACCTCAGGGTATTAAAATTGCCTCAAATTCAATTCCCAGAAATTCCCAAGAGTTCCACACTTCTTAAATTATAGGTAGTTTGTAAAGCTGAGAATTCCTAGGAATTCCTAGGGATTCCAAGTCCTCACAAAGCTGGAGTCTTCCTTTCCTAGAAATTCCCAGTAATTCCAAGCTTTTTAAATCAGAGTTAATTTGCATAGTTGGGAATTTTTGAGAATTCCTAGGAATTCCTAGGAATTCCCAGGAATTCCCAGAAATTCCCAGAAAAATGGGAATTCAGTTTGCAAGGGTCATTTGCATAATTAGGAATTTTTGAGAATTCCTAGGAATTCCTAGGAATTCCCAGAAAACTGGGAATTCAGTTCGCAAGGGTGGGCTTTGTCAGGATTCAAACTGTAGCAGAAACCAACCAGAAAGGTAGCCTTAGGTCTTAGGAGTGTGATGGCATTCTTAGCAGTAGTTTGAGAACCTCCAGGATCCAAGGATTCTTTAGGACATTTCACTAAAGCAACTTTCAGTGACTCCTCTTCATCGTCACCCATCTTTCCAAAGTAAACATATCCAATGGATTTCTCATAGCTTTTAAAGGAATCTCGTAAGTAATGATAACAAGCCAAGAACTCGCAATCCTCCGCCGTCAAAAGCAGAATGTCAACTGTAGAATCATCTGTGCCCCAACGTTTCAGCTTCTTTGGCAAATCTCCAAGCTCCTTCAGTGTAATACTCAGAGGTGGAGGGTCATCATTGCAAACCACTGACCTGCTGCACTTGTCATTACTAGGTCCTGCCATTATAACAAACTGGATCTGTGTTCAAAGTTTTCCTGAAAGTGAAAACATAAATTATTTGTAAACACATTTGCATATAAGCATGTCACATATCTGAAAGGTGATTCAAGTGTGGCAGTGGGAAATGCTGATATACAGTAAGACTACCAAGCCTAAACCACACCCAGTATCTGGCATTGAATGTAAGAGCTGGCTAAAGATGCTTGGTATTATGTGTACAAAGTACCACCCAAGCTGACTTCAAGATATGAACCTTAAGTGAAGACAAAGATCAACTTCTGTTTAACAAAATCACCACCATGAAAAACCATCCATCTTAAGATGTCTTTCTGCCAAAATGAATAAGAATACTAAGGACAACGGGGAATGAATTCCAACTCCCTCAGATAAGAAACGGAATATATAAAAACTTGTTTATGAACAGATGTCTTTCTAAACTTGTGTGATCATATGCCATTACATTTGATTATTCCTATTTATCTCTTTTTATATCATGTTGAAAATAACAAATTCCCTCTATTATTCATGATTTTTGACTGTAAATTAAGGCTCACTTCTGCTGAGTCTGATTTTTTCAATACATACTTCATCATCATCATCATCATAATCAAGTATGCTCTATATTTCTATCTCTATCAATACAGTGTCCATTAGAATTAAACTATAAACCACAGTTTGAGATTTTAAAGAGCAAGTATTCTAACCATTAAAACATTACTTTTTCCTCAGATGTGTAAAAAGTTTTTAATGTGGATGTCACCAGCATCTTTAATAGTGATGTCCTGCTAACAGCACATGCAAAACCATAATGTAAGGTTTATGAACAGGTACTGGTATAGTGTTGAGGAAACAAGAGAAAATCAGTTCTTGAATTAAGAATGTCTTTTGGAGTAACTTCTAATTTTTCAATTACCGGTAAATTACCATTGATAAGACAGAAAAAAGAGGAGTCATGCCTTGCATTTCACAGCTAAGCACTCAGGTTATAAAGTATGATTCAAAGTTATGGCTGCCCCAATCAAATTTTTTGAACATTTGAAGAAAATTTAATGGAATTTGGACAATTATTTTTTTGACTCTTTGTATTCTCAAAACAATTTAGGTTGTTGGTCTCCAGAGACATTTTAGTTGCCAGCCACAAAAAACACTAAATATAAATGCTAGGGCTAAAATTTAATTCAGATTTAATTTAGACAAGTAATTACTGCTTTGTCTGATCTAAGCACATTGTGTAGTGGGTGCTTCAGAAATGTGCAACCCGCAAAAATGCCAGCCACTCAAGTGCTTCTGATGAAATGTGAATGATTCATTTGAATGAACATTATTTGATTACTAAATTTACTGCCCCCTTTGTCCTACTTTGTTTTGTTTGGTTTTTGTTTAACTTCAGAGCTGTTTTTGTTCATAGATTTTGAACTGTCAAAATGTACATAGATTTTGAACAGTAAAGTTAGTCAGTTAGGAAGCCTTTTTCATAGGGATAACCTAAGAGGCCACCCTTTTAAAATACTGTATATTTGTGTTTGAATCAAGAATTATTATCATTATTTATATCATTATTTTTATAATTATTATAATTATCATTATATATATCATTATTTTTATAATTATTATAATTATCATTATATATATCATTATTTTTATAATTATTATAATCATCATTATATATATCATTATTTTTATAATTATTATAGTTACTGTTATAATTAATTAATATAACACTTTTAATAATAATGTTAGAAGTATATCATTTTGTAACTCCTTGAAGATTCATAAGATCAAGATTCCTGCAAGTTAACTCAAGAAGGAGGAAGCACAAGTCAAAATATGACTGATGTATTGACGATCTTATGCACTGGTATTTCACACTTTGATTCTCAACTTTATTCTACAATGTAAAAATTCAAAGGTTATTGTAATGACATTTCAGTTTTGAACAAAAACAAAGTAAGTATTTAAAGCATAGCCATCGTAAACTATGTATCAACAGAAAGTTTATGAAATGCACTATTTGGCAAAAATTATTTTGTTTAAGCTTGATTTAATTGTAAACCAAAAGAGGCAGGACAATTAGAAATGGACAAAGTTTCTTTTAGTGAATTAAGAGCATATCAAATCTGGCTGCTCAAGTAAAATCTCTGGACAACTTCCATCCTGATGGGTTTGTCTTCAAAACTGTGTTGGAATTTTTCAATATTCTTATTGGAATTTTGCTTTGAAACTTGTCTGTCAAGTTTGCTGATCAAAATTTTACCAAAACACATTACGTCACAGGCCCTTGTGGAGATCCATTTTTCCAGTTTTTTTTGGTTGGTATCTTGGTAGTCTTTGGGCCAAATTTTAAGGCAATCTGTAAAGTTTACATACTCTTCTAATTTGTTCAAAGAAGGCACATTTGTGTAAAAACAAAGTGAGTTTTTTTTGCCTTCAAAGATTCCCAACAATTTACAACTTTGGGTGATTACCTGTCAAGATATGTCAACGCTGAAAAGTTTGAAATGCCAATGCCAATACAAAAACAGAAGCATCCTGCAGAGTCTCAGGAGACTCAGCAGTGAAGATTGCCCAAAACCATAAACCTTTATCCAATTCAGTGAGATTCTTTCACCAATCCATGTTGAATTTCTTAACCTCTTTTTAATTCCACCTATGGACTCTTCTCCTTTTTATCTTCCTCCATTCACATTCTAGTTTTAAATGCAGACAGATAGCAAAGATCTCCATGTGCAACCAAAATCATGAGATGTTCATGTGATTAAAATTCAAGGACCAGGATGTTTTGCCACAAGAAACCCTCCGGTAGTCATTCATGTTATAACTGGCTCTTCAATTTGGCGAGTGCATAATTTTTAATATTTTACCAAATTTTTCTTGGAAACTATTGTTAAAATAATTATGCTCAGTTATGAGTATGTTATTGTTAAAATAATTATGCTCAGTTATGAGTATGACATGAAAAGAAAAATTTTCAATAAAAATGGCCCTTGAAGGTCTACCATATCCTTAACTTTCCACACTGCTTTTTGTTGCTGCAGATTTCCACTTTGTTCAAAGGGAGATAGGGGAGTTACACATAGAATTATGGTTTTCATTTATTACTTTCTGCTGAAGTCAAATTAGACTTCTGTGTTTGTTGTTCCACTTGGATGGCATACCCTAGTCAAAGTCTTGCTGATTTCCTCTGCCTCTATGGCAAAACAGGATTGAAATTCAGGTCACCATCTTCCCACATTGGCCTAGACACAATCATTATCTCAAGCTGGGGGCTACATTGCCCCCAAGTGTAATTATGTCATCCTTGGTGCGGTCATGTTGCCCCCAGCTGTTACATAGCTTGAAGTGGTTCATTACCAATAATGATACTTCTGATATTTAAATATCATGAAGCTGTTTGTAAAGTGTTTTTAGTTTCCCCTTTTGTAAATGATGTAATATTGGAAATTAATTTTTATCTGAAATAAAAGGTTTGCATTAATATTCTGTTTACTGAACAATGAAACCTCAATGTCACAAGTTGATTATTTCACCTCACTCTCAGTCCACCTAATTTACACATGAGCTTTGTTTATTAGCTTTGGTTGGTGCTAGTTTTTTGTTATTGTCCTGATCAAGCAGAAGAGTTTATAACTAAAGCAGTAAGTGAAGCAAATCATTTTGTATTTTTGATCCATGCACTGTGAGTTTAATCCAATAATGGTAACTTAATTTAGTATGTTTTGACTATTGTTTTAGAAGTCATAAAACAAGTCTAATTGATCAGCTGGAGTGGCAGCAAACAGCTCATTTTCGAGGCTGTTCATTTTACCTGCTTTGGCTAATTCTCTTTAATCAAGCTGTTGCTATCAGAAAATCACTTTAACCCTCAACTGACAAGCACGGTAACAGACTGATCAGAGGGTTGGCGGACAACGTTGCTACCCTGTAAAAGAGGAAAAATTGAGAGTGTATAATCAATAAGATGTAAAAAAACAAACAAACAAAAACAATTTAAAATTGTCTCAAATTAGTTATAAATGATACTTACCTTGTGACATTCAAGTGAACGATATTTTACATACACTTTCCGTTTTTTCATTCACAATTCATTCACAAGAAGAAATGGTACAGAGGGTTATATGAATTTTTCTGGAAAAAAAATTGGGGTTTGTCACAAATTTCATTGAGAATAAAGGCTAATTTTCATTAAAGGTAAATGCAAATTAAACTCCAACGTCATCTATTGTTTGCACTATTGTTTTCTTCTAACAAAGGACTGTATGCATATTAAGTATGGGGCTGTGCGGAAACTTTGCCCTTATATGAGTTCAAGAAGTGAGATTTTAATTTTTAATAAACATAAATCAGAGATTAAGAGTTAAAGACTAACTCACCTTGATATTCGCGTTCTCCGGTCGATCGACGCGGAAATGAAGATTGTTGATGTTGCTTTCACTGATCCAAATTTCGGTTGTGTCCTCGTGTACCGGTACACAAAGGAAGGAAACATTAACGAACTGCGTCATAACTCCATGTATGGTTATGAAAACAAAAGGAATTCCCTCGTGTACCGGTACACCAGGACAGCCCCCAAATTTCTCACCAAACACGAGTCAAGATTGCACTTAGGTCTTTTATGATGCACTGGTTTATCTTAAAATTTCAAGGAATTCTTATAACCATTAAAAGTATGAACAAGCACGACGATTAGTGCTTTTCTGGGTACGTGTTCTGGAATGTGCAGAACAAAGCAACTTTTTCCCATCATTCACTGGAAGAATCTTGGGAGAAGGGGATGTTTTGCGTGACTTATGTGACTGGCAAAACAATTTCGGAAGTCACGCGATCTACTTATCGAGGGAAAAAACGATTGCTTGATTACCGATTAAGTTTTCCATACTTCATGATAAGATCTGAGGAAAAAATGCGCCTAACATCGTGTTTTGTGATCTACACAACTGCACAATTCTCATGCACCAACGATCTCAGGTCTAGAAAACAAGAGATCAGAAGAGGTTGCCGACTCTATTGTCTATCTGGTTCGACAGATCGAATACAGCTGCGATGCCACAGTCACCATATCGGAACTTGTATACTGAAGGGGCAAACTTGATCAGGCATTCAACACAGCGAACAAGCTCTTGATAAAGTTCTGTCACCAGAACGAGTGGAAATTAATTCGGCATCAAAATATCACGTACAATAGACTCAACAAAGGTGGACTTCACCTTCATTTAAAGGTAACGAACAGTTAACGCATTTATATTGAAATGATGTTCTATCCTCGAATTCCGTGCCTAATAAGAGTGATGAGTAAAGAATCAGAAGTTTATGGGTACCAAATTATGGGGGTGTACACTCCACCCAAACTTTAACTAGCGGTCTGAAATTAGCCTCTCTTAATATCAATAAATTGACTACTCACATAGACGAGTTTAGGATACTCTTAGCTGATAATGATATAGATAATTTATCAATAACGAGACCAAACTCGATGAAAATACAAGTGATGATTAAGTCCACGTCCTCAGATACGAAATAACTTGTCGTGATGGAATCAGAAACGGCGGGGGAGGGGTATGTTTTCATGTGAAAAAAGAAAAGAAAACTACCGAATAAATGTTATCAGCCGGAACGACTTATAAATGTATGCCCTAGAAAATCTCTGCTTGGAGATTCCAAGGCCTAGATCAAAACCGATTTTAGTTGCCACGTGGTATAGTCCACCAGACGCTAATATTGGTATCAGTTTCGCCTTTCGAATCTCTAATCGGGAAACTTGACAGTGAAAATAAAGAGTAATTCGTAATAGGAGATCTTAACTGTAATATGACTTCTACCCGATATGACAACAACACACTCAAACTGAAGAGTGTTGCTGATGTTTTTCTGGACTCCAGCGACTCATCTCAGAACCGACAGACTAAACAAAGTTATTCCAATTACCCGAGTTCGGTTTCCACAGATCGTACAGCTCACGCCGGAGACACAGAAACAAATCCCGATTCAGAGGACGCAAAAAGAAGGAAAAAACAGGGCAAAGTACTCAGGGAGTGTAGTCTGGCATGCAATATAACTATATGGCTAAACCAAAAGGAGTTAATATACAATCTATCTCGTAAAGAAAGCGACGAAACTTTTGAGTCTGTAAAACATGTTTCGACAGAAACTTCTGTCATCTTCAGTTAACTACCGTACAAAGCGTTGAAAGTTGAATTATGTACTAAGTAGAACAATGCTACAAAGGTCGATTGCAACAACTCCTCCGAAAATTGAAGAAAAATGGTCATCTCGACAACGGGGTGTATGAAAACATCTACCCCAAAGGCTCCCAACTAGCAAGAATTTACGGCCTTCCCAAAATGCACAAGGATCGTGAACCCAACTCTGCGCCGCCATTTCGCCCCGTCATATCTCCTATAGGAACATACAATAACAACCTGGCCAACTACCTATGTCGTCTTTAAACACCTCACATTCCAAATGATTACTGTGCCACTGACACTTTTACTTTTGTACAGGACAGCCAATCTTTATCTATGTCTCGTAACTTAATGGTTTCTTTTGATGTTGAAAGTCTCTTTAATAACATACCACTTGAGGAGTGTATTGACTAAGCGGTCAATCACATTTCCGAGGGTAATCTCGACATTAAGTTAATTAACAATTGGTTCATACGTCAGCGTGCGTTCATCGAGATATGAAGCACGCGGGAAGTTTGGAGAGCACGAAAGATGCGTAAGAGTTGCTCGAGGCGTAGCCTCGAGCAACTGCAGCTTCTTGTTTTTTTTTCCCGAGGGATTTGTTTGCTGACGTCATGAGCGTGGACAATAGGAATATGAAGCACGCTCGCACAATTGAATTTGATTACACAAATTTACTAGCTATGCTAAAAACAAATCTGAACTTAGAAGCCTCTTCACAATAGCTATCGCCCAGACTCATTTCATATTCAACGGTTCTTTTTATGATCAAATAGATGGCGTAGCCATGGGGTCTCCCCTTGTTCCTGTCCTAGCTAACCTTTTTATGGGACATCATGAAAAACTTTAGTTGGAAAATTTTCATGGCTCTACATTTTTATTTTATCGCCGGTATGTTGATGATACTTTTTGCTTATTTAACTCAGATCGAGATGCCACTATATTTTTCGACTACATCAACTCTAGGCACCCTAACAAGTTCAAGTTCACTATGGGAAAGCACGTTAATCAAAAATTACCCTTTTTAGATGTCCTGATTGACAACCATGACCCCAATTCCTCTCTAACTAGGGTTTACCGGAAAACATTTTCACTGGGTTACTAACTAATTATTTCAGCTTCACCTCGTAGTCTTACAAAGTGGGTCTCATTAAGACACTCGTTGATAGGACCCTACAAGATTAATAACACCTGGTTAGGGTTTCACGAGGACATTAACAAACTTACTGATATTCTAAAAAGAATCTTTTCCATGCTCATTTAATCGAGAAGATTATAAACCGTTACATCACTGGGACCCAAAACAATCATCATCCCCGGGGTTCCCTTCCTACCACTTCACCTACGTTCTACTTTAAGCTACCCTACGTAGGCCACTTTTCTGCTATCACTCAAAAAAAGATCTGCCATTTTATTAAGCTCTATTGTAATGACTTAAGTATCAAACTGGTTTCCTCTTCCTTCAAAATCGGTAACTTGTTTGGTGTGAAAGACCCTGTCCCTGACGGGCTCCGTTCACATGTGGTTTATAAATTTGTATGTGCTGGCTGTAATGCCTGTTACGTCGGTGAAACCTGCCGGCATTTTTCCACACGTGTTAGAGAGCACTTAGTCATTGACAGGGCCTCTCACATTTTCAGGCATCTGAAAGATTCTCCACACTGTCGCGCTTTGTGTTCAGCAGATAACTTCCATGTTTTAAATCACGCCTCTACCGGCTTTCAGCTTAGAGAAGAGAGGCTATTCATATTCAAAGAGAACAACCATCTTTGATCAGCAATTACACCATGTAAATCTAAAACTATCTTTTTAATTCTCATACTTTCATGCTTTACCTCTTTTCTTGTTGTCACTATTCATCTTAATTAGCATTGTTCTACTTTCTATATATTTCAACTTTCAACGCTTTGTACAGAAATTAACTGAAGATGACAGAAGTTTCTGTCAAAAAATGTCTTACAAACTCAAAAGTGTTGTCGCTTTCTTTAAATTATATACCAAGCTTTCATTCAATCTCACTTTGACTACTGTAGTACTGTTTAACGAATCTGTGGGGTAACTTTACAAGACAAGCTACAAAAATTGCAGAATAGAGCAGCTTGCGTTCTGACATTTTCAAATTATGACACTGACGCTGGCCATTCGTTCGAAATTTTTGGGTGGAAAAATCTTGACCGTCGGCGCAACATACAAAAGGCCACCAGGGTTTTCGAATTCCTACATGGGTTAGCTCGGGACTATTTAACTTCCAAATTCTCTGAACAAATACAAGCAACAACCTGAGGGACTCCGAGAACAAACTTAATGTTCGAATACTACGCACAAACTATTTCAAAAATAGTTTTAGTTAAAATGGCGCCACATTGTGGAATAGCCTTTCTTGCGAGGCTAGGTGTGCGGAATCCCTCGACTCGTTAAAAGAGAAATCAGCAAAGCTCTCTAAGGTACGGCATTCACCAAAAGCAGCAATATAATGTTATTAACATAAATTAAAACTTAATGGTTTTTAATCTTTTGTAAATACCTGATGAATTGCCCGTGATTAAATAAAGTATTTTGAGAAAGAAAAAAATGCACATGTTAAGTTTTATTATGAAACTGTGATGGTGAGTCGAGTGAAAAAACGAAATAGCCATTGCAAAGCTAGGAGTTCAAAAGAAAGAAAAAAATCTTGCCCAAATATTATTTTATTCTACATTCGTAATACGACTTATGCCCCATTCACACCAAAGCTTAAACATGTTTAAAAGTTGTTTTGTTAAACACAGTTTAATTTTTTTTTTCTTCATAGAAACTATTTAGCCGAATATTTTTGACTTGAATGTAGCACATTGGAAATGCAAGTTAGCAAGTACTTGAATCCAATGGAAAATCAAGTTTTTCAGTTCTCTGTTTATAATTTTCATTCAATGAAAACCAGTTTAACAAAACATGTTTTGCTGGTGTGAATGGGGTATTACATGTGGTTGGTCTCCTGCTATTATCAAATTAATAAATCTCATTTCCTCCTAATCATATTCTTAACACCCCTACGACACATTTCTATGGAGCTTCGCACGTATCCATCCATTTTCATGCGTGGTTTTGGTTGACAAATTGTTTGGTCGATTGTCAAGTTTTATTTTTCAATTGAAGTGCAGCTCTATCATTTTCAAATTTGATTTGTCGTTGAATTGTAGGAAAGAATCTCTTTTCACTTGGTCTGTTATTCTGTCAACATCTCAGTCCATCAGTAACATGTGGTCAAAATGAAAGGGTTGCCTACCTCCGTAAGGAAATAACGAACAATGTTTTCTCATTTTAAGCAAATGAAGATCATCGCAGTATGTACTCAACTTAAGCAGTTGAGAAATAAGGCCTGAAAAAGATTCAGGCCTGAACGGGAATCGAACCCATGACCTCTGCGATACCGGTGCAGCGCTCTAACCAACTGAGCTATCAAGCCAACTGGGAGCTGGTCAATTGTGAGTTCGTTATATACCCGTAGATGGAGAAGAGTGTGATAAGAATACATGAAAGTCATATATTTGTACTGCGGAAAATACATTTTAAGCAAATGAAGATCATCGCAGTATGTACTCAACTTAAGCAGTTGAGAAATAAGGCCTGAAAAAAATTCAGGCCTGAACGGGAATCGAACCCATGACCTCTGCGATACCGGTGCAGCGCTCTAACCAACTGAGCTATCAAGCCAACTGGGAGCTGGTCAATTGTGAGTACGGGTATATAACGAACTCACAATTGACCAGCTCCCAGTTGGCTTGATAGCTCAGTTGGTTAGAGCGCTGCACCGGTATCGCAGAGGTCATGGGTTCGATTCCCGTTCAGGCCTGAATTTTTTTCAGGCCTTATTTCTCAACTGCTTAAGTTGAGTACATACTGCGATGATCTTCATTTGCTTAAAATGTATTTTCCGCAGTACAAATATATGACTTTCATGTATTCTTATCACAATGTTTTCTCAGTATATAAGCTTTTATTGTTAAATGTGGGAATAAGAGTATCTGGTGAAAGATCGTCCTCTACTGCCGGAAGATTAAAAACCGTATTTCCGCGCTTATTTGAAATTTCGTCTCAAAGGAAGGGCGCTTTTTGGAAGGAGGGCGATTAATCGAGGGAGCCACTGTAGTTAAAGGCTAAAAGGTTACTAATAAACTGGTAATAGAAACAGGTTTCCCTTGCATCTCTAGTACTTAAGAAAGTTAGCAAGGAGGGGTGGGGGAGGGGGGCACTTATTCGAGAAGGGTGCTTATTTCACATAACGACCCAGGGGGTGGGTGCCCGTTGGGGGAGGGCGCTACTAAGAGCGTGGGCGCTAATTAGTGGAAATATGCTACTTGGTTCCCCTCAATTATGACGCAACATCAATTTAGCAACCAGAAAATAATGAATATAAACAGTCCTTGAGAAATAACTCACGGACCTTCTCGTCTTGATATTGCGAAAAACATATTCTGATCGTAACAGTAAGAACAGAAATTACGGAATCTTTCACGAATATGGCATGCAGTAAATATCACCCAGTTCCTCAGTTTTATTTCTTAGACAAGCTGTACGGGATGTTTTGTCAATTTGTAATTGGTCTAATACACCGTTCAAGTACCGTCGAACAGATCAAAGTATTCTCTTCATTTCAGTAGAAATAAACGATTTACTATATGTCTTTCTCTCCTTCTCGTTTCATGGAATACAATTCAGTCATGATTCATAAAACCGTTTTTTAGTACATCACAATTAAAAATATAAAAATAGCGGAATTTGGAGGTAACAAAACTATCCCACGACACCCTTACCGTCTAGTTTGTTACTTGATGCAGTTGACTGAGGCTTTTCTGATAGCAAACCATTCTGAGGATATAAGCCGGGAAGGAAGGAATGACAGGAAATTGCAAATCTTAAAATACTATTAGGAGATAAATGAGGCGCGGAGGCCTCATGGCTAGTTGCGGGGGGAAGGGTGGGCAACTTTCCATGGACCACCGTTCCACGTTCCCGTAATCCTCTCCTACTCGATCGATTGGAGCATGTGAATTCAATTCGCAGTTGCACAAACGGAGCAGGCTTAAAGCAGCCCGTCAAAACAGTGCACATGCCACCTAAGGAACAATTCCAGCTTCTCAAATAAGAAAGATTTAATATAATTATGACCTAACCGTCACTCACGTGACAGTTTTGAGGGTAAAGCCAATACAATATACTGTGTTAAATTAATTTACATTTCAGAGTTATGGAAGTACTTCTCAAACAGTCTCCCTTCTTCCACCAAACTCAACTGACTTTTGAGAGCTCTGATGACTGAATATCAACCACAATGCACTATTTACATTTATGTCAACTGGAATTTTTAAAAATTTAGGTAGGCAGAAGCCTGTCCCAAATTAACAAACAGCTAAATTCATTCACAGCGTATGTTGAATGCCATGAAAATAGGAAAAATATTGACCCTAAATTATGAAATTGATATTCACATTGTTTTTTTTGCTTTTAGTGAAGACTTCAATGTATAGTTGAGGGTTTGCTCTTTGCCACATTGAAATATCTATGATTTTATGAAGAATTGTTGCATTGGGGCCTTCTTACATTTGTATCAAAAGAAATGACCGTCACCCTAATGAATTAACTGATTGCCTAGGCAGCTAATGACCAAGCCTAATAAACTAAAAAAATGAAAAAAAAAAATACCTGTCTCTAACTAAACAACATGAAAACCAAATTTTGAAACTGAATGCTGTAAGTCAAAACGACAATCAACAATATTGGACATCGAAAAATAACCTTACATCAAAATATAACCAAATCCAACAATCAATTTCAAGGACAAGACTCTGACTCCAAAGAAAACTCCTACATGTTCTCAATAATGTTGTGGAAGGGAGTTCCCATGTTAGTGAAGGTATCAATTTACCTAAGCTAAGTGATTTTAAAAATATATTTGCTTATCTTTTATCCAACCGTTGATTGTTTGTACGTTTGATCACAAGACTGAAGTCTCTTACCATTGGTCAGAAACCTACCAGACCAACCAATCATCTTGAAATGTGCTTTGTTTAATCAGGTTTCCCAAACCTGTTTTCAAATTTTGTTAAAAAAAAGGATACAACTTTGGTACTGACTTCTCTAACTGAACAGATCTGAAGGAATTCTATCAATGGATGGACTGCTCTGACCAATGGTAAGTTTCCTTAGTTTCAGGCAGTCTACTGAGCCAGTCCTGGTCAGTTACGTTTCCAGGTAGGACTCAGGCTCTTCCTCGTCACCGGAGTCAGTATCTGACTCTTCTTCCGATCCATGCAATTTGCTCCAACGATCTCTCCAGTATTCATCTGTTGGCCATTCTTCTTCAGGTTTGACATTCCCTTTGCAATCCTATGATAAATCACAAACTGACACTCAACATTATCTTGTCAAACAACATACATCTGAACTCCAACTTGTTTGCCTTGGTTACTTTTTATACAGAGAGAAATTATGCCATGAGTATGTTTGACTGAGTTAATTTAAAACAACTTTATATTAAGGAACATTCCTTGTAAGTAAACATCACAAGGCTCACCAAAATTTGGATATATTCCAATTACATCCATGGTGGGGCCCATACTGATTATTTTATTAGAGAAATAAGCTGAAGTGTTCAAAAAATATACATAACATCAGTGACCACCTCTCCTAGAGTCTTATAGGTATTGACCTGACAAGCCCATGCAGAGAATACAACTAAAGGTAACCTTTTAAGGCAAAGGTTCAGTAGTTCATGTGAGAACAAGGAACTGCTGATGTCTCCTCTTTAAAGGTTATGAATATTCACTTAGTGGCTCATCCACAGCTAGTACTCATTTTCAAACTTAGGAAACTGCAAAAGTGGACATTATTTGTGAGCATTTCACATGCTGCAATATTTTTGTAGTTCAGCAGCTCATCAGCTTGGCAGTCTGCTTAGTAAGTTCATATAAAAAATATAAAGACATATTACCAGTTAGGGCAAGTTTGATTCAGACGGATGTAACCTTCATTATTATTTTTACACAGGCTGATTAACAAGATGTTCTCTGGATAGAGTAGGATAAAAACATGTTTGATCAAAGCAACAGCACACCATTGACATTAGAGAATCTCTGCCTGCCAAATTTGAACCAGTATCTCTCTTACAGTGGTAGCATTCTTTCTCTACTACTTTTCAAGTGGAAGCCCTTGGTCATTTCTTTTCTAATCGACAATGTTCCTGGTGACTTCTGGTTAGGACCAGAGGGAGAAAAGGAAAATCTGTGTAAAAGGAAGTTTAAGGGAAAACATTCTGCGGTGCCTTTACAGCATTTTTTCAAAACCTAAATGATATAGTAAACCACTGAGTTAATCAATCAAATAAAATTTACAGATTTATGCTAACCTTCCTTCTACAAAACTCCCAAATACTATTCCAGAAGCTCTTTCTAAGGGAATACTCAGGTATTAAAATTTTTTTCTCAGAGCGTCCAGAAACACACCACATTTCCTTTGAAGTTTAGCTTTTCCGCCATCAGAGAGGAGCTTCAGATTTAAAGTATGACATTTTTTAACAACTCCTAAGAGCTGTAAATAAGACAAAGTGAAAAAACTAGGGTCTCAAATTATTTCTTACAGACAGATGCTTAGTTCATGGTAAGTACAAGCAATTGTTTACTCCCTCCATTCTGTTGCCCTTACGGAAATCAAGACCATTTTCCGAAGGAAAAAAATAGTTAAACGAATAAACAAAAGTCTAAAACCAGTCCTGGCAGATTTCCTAAATTTTAAGACAAGTTTAGAAAGTAGCTCCTTGATCTCTTCCAAACACTGACATTAACTTTCTGTCATTAATATCTGAAAACACGCGGCCGTCCTCACATTCAAGCGCACAGAGTGGTAACGCATTTACTTTCGTTTTACTTTATTTTCTACTTTTTTCTCCGGTCCTAATTATAAAAGGAATAGATTTATCGAGGTTAATGGGATGAAATTAGGAATGAAGTGTATCCTGTTTCTGTGTTTCCACTGTAGACACACAAAATAATATTGCTTAAAACACTCAAAAACAGACTACACGCTTCAGAATTCACCCTTCTTCAAACGTAAACAAACAAACTTAAATGGGCTCTCATCTTCACTGAAAGTAAACGACTCTTTGATTCAATCGCCAACAACTCGGGGCATAAACTACACAACTTACTGCCTCCAAGAAATGAACAAAACTACTGCCTGCGACAACAGAGAACATATAATCTACCACGCTCGCGCACAGACCGCTTTAGACACTCCGTTGTGTATGCAATGTCCAAAGATGCCTAGCAACAAACAACGCGTAGTATTTAGCTAGTAACTATACATATTTCAATCCCATTAGATAAGTATATTTTTATATCATGTACATATGTTTGTAATTAGTTTTAACACTTGCCTATTTATATATTTCTCTGTGAAATACGCATTTCAGTCTAATGACTGCGATGTATTTGTGAATAAACAGTCTATCTATCTATCTATCTATCTATCTGAAAAAATGACTTGCTTTGCTCCCAAGTTTAACAGATTAAATGGTAGCGACAAAGAGTGACTGTATAATGTTCTCATGCATGTAAGCCTTTTCAGTAATTCGGAATGTAAAACTTTTTAATTGAAATCGTCAAAATCATTAAAAAGCCACAATATTTGCTTCGCTTTGGATTTCCACTCTTACGAACCGTTTGCGAGTCAGTATGTTGCGACAAAATACAAAAGAAAGCATGATTAAAACGGAACGAAATTAAGCTGCGAATTACCCTTTGGCCAGCAATGCGGATAGTGGACTGGGCTTTTTCTTTTTTTTTTTTTTTTTGGGACTTAAGGAATCTATAGAAGATGCTCCATTTCAGTTCAACTTTGACTGTTGCCCGCACACGTGTTTTTCGGAAATGCGCAAATGTCTCTTGTGGCTTGGAGATAGCTACATCGCAATTGCTCCGCGAACCAAGGACGTAAAAATTCTTAAAACAACACCACAGGAAATTGAACAGAATCTATAAGAATTATGACTACATTAGTGCAAACTAAGATCACAAAACTTACGTGGTATTCCGTGTCCAACCAGAAGATGTTACTCTGACGTACAGCTGCACTCAATTCATTCACTTGTTGCTTCGTCATTTTAACATCAGAAAGGAACAGCTCTATCAGGTGAGGAACACGGCTGAGATGTTGAGTAAGAACACTTACTCCTTCACCAAGAGGGTTCTCTGACAAGTTGAGACAGTACAGGCTAGGAGCCTGGTGCAGAGATCTGGCGATGGCTACGGCAGGTTTGGCTGTTAAATTGATATTAGTAAGTACTAATGTGACAAGTCTGTCAGTGAAGATGATACGAGACACCAGGGTCTCTGTCAACTGAGCAGCAATGATTTCAGAGGGTTTACCATAAATACCTATCCATCGCAGAGCAGTGAAAAGTGGTAAGAAATCAGCCAGCATCGTTATCTCTTGCCTTTCTATGTCGACAATATAAATCTGCTTCACACAGGAAAGGCTCTGAGGAGTAGGACCAGTGATGCTATCAGTGTTCTGAGTCAAACTCGAGGCTGTTTCGCTGTCGTGTTCATTCAACGGATCAACAAGACGCGTCACCTGAGTAGACTCTGCTGTTGGCGAAATAAGCTCTCGCAGCATTTCAGTCGGAAAAGTGCTACCATCTATTTCTTTGCGTATTTGATAAACATAAACAATGATTTTTTTCTCTCTCTTCAAAAAGAACTCTTTCAAAGGACGACGCGGGAACTTCTTCAGCAAATCTGCGGCTTTCTTTTCGCCCGAACAGCTCAAAAAAACAGAATCTGTGTCCTCCGCTACAGTGATCAAGTCTCGATAACTTTTCTCAGAAGAATCTTCGTCGGAAGGAAAAAAGATAGCGTCGGGTATCATGCCAGATTTAAGCAAATGTTCATTTGCAGTAACGTTCAGCTGGTTGGAATCAAGAGTCAAAATACCTCCAGTGTAAGAGGGAAACACTGAGCAGAGATCTCGCCTCTTCTCGGCCGAACAACAAAAGTAGCTATGCGAGATAAGCCTAAGATAAAGATTTAGATTTCCAGACAACGCGGGTGGTGCAGTCTCCTGAAGCAGATAAATAATATGTTTCGACAAAGATTCCTCTCTTCCAACAGACCCTACATGATGGAAAACTGCGCACGCGGCTTCTGTTGACAGCTCACAGGCAAATTTCAGAACTTCATTCATCTTCACGGTCTTATTAAATGATTCAACTTTGGAAAGGCTAGGCGTACTTTCTTCTTTAATCGACAACACTTCCTCTTTAATGTGCCAGGCTGCAAGGAACTCCTGTACGGATTTATGAATGAAATGGGCCCCTTTCTCAGGATTGAGACTCGTAGGATTGACAATCTGGAAAAGCCCAACTTCACTTAATTTTTCAAAACTTCTTGAAATATTACAGGGGAGTTCGCTGCAGGGTACATAAAGACGGTCTTGCAGAAGTGCTTCAAAGGCAGCCTTTCCAAGATTACTAAGATCTTCTTTAGCTTCTGTTGAGGTCTCTTTCTGAAATGGCATAGACTGGCGACTTCCACCTTTGTGATCCAGCATGGTTTGAATGAATTGTGTGAATATGTCGGCCCGTGATTTTGGCAGTCCTTCGTGATGTTTCTCTTTCCACAAAGTACACAGCATCATTAGGTGGAGAGGTATTTCTGCCATGTCACCGAGATCGTTTTCATACAGGTAGTGTATAAACTCGTCAGGATTTTGTTTACCTACCAAAAATTTTCTCGCAAAGGTTCTTTTTCGTTTCCAGCTTTTGAAACCTTGAATTTCTAACTGAACGTGACTGGGGCCTCTTAACTCGTCACATTTAATTTGACGCGTGGTGACAATAATGTGACAATCTCTTAGTTGCTCGCCCTTCCAAATTGCAAGGATGGGTGAGTGTTCTTTTGCACAGCTGTACTCATCGTAGCCATCCAAAATAAGAAGCACTTTATCTTGATTGTTAATTATGTAATCATAGAGTCTATTAACTGAGATCGGACGATCACTGGCCAGTAATTTAGACGCATGCAAAACATCACGGATGTTTCCTGCGTCACACACATCTCGCAACTTAATCAAAATCAAAACATAAAAGTTCTTTAGGATTTCTTTTAAGGCTTTCGACCAGTCATACGCAGCCTTCTTACAAAACGTAGTCTTGCCAATTCCTGGCCGACCATAAACAAGCATTCGTGTTGGTTTTCCCTTGAACATGTCGGTGTAGTCTTCAAGTTCCTCTTGTGTCACTCCGCTAGGCTTCCTGTGATCTCTCACCAAACTCAAAGGTGTGTAGATCTCATCAATTTGAATGGAAGAGCTTTTGTCCCATGGAACGATTTTCACCTTACTGAAGGTGTCATAAAAAGATTTGAGCTTATCCTGGCACTTCTCAACATTGAACGGTTCTGATAAATAGAGAAAAGAAACACGAACTTTTATTGCTGAGATGAGTAAGCATGCGACACCAAGTTTCCAAAACCACAGGAACTTAAACCTGCACAACAGACGCAATTTTTTGGCGCTTTTCAGTTACACGGAGTAAAGGGTGGGGCGTGCGCGAAGTCCGAGTTAGCGCGTGGAGAAAAGCTTCAAAACAATATCTTATTTTCATTTTATGATTGATCATTAATTTTTGAAGCAGCTAAAGTAAACCAGGACAAGAATAATAAATTTTTATAATAAAAGAATAAGGAAATATGTTTTATCATCTTCCCACGAGCGTTGGACAAAAAAAAAAACCTCCCCAGGAATAGAACCTCAGACCTATAAGTATAAGATAAGTTATCAAAACATAAGCTTAATACATATTTTCTTCAATTGATAAGTATATTACCTGCAAGCCTTTCTGAAGGATCATCACTTTTACAACCCTCCTCTCCTGTTGAAATGTCTGCAAAAGGGAAAAGAAATTTATACTGTTATGAGAATTAAAATACACTGACGAATATGATACTGAAGGGATGAATATGCACACGATGCCAAGTTTCTAACATCGCACAAACTCAAGTTTAGTTTCCTTGGCATGAAAGGATTAAGATAATTAATTCCATGCCGCTGCGCCCTTCCCCCCCTGCAAAAAACACACCCACATTCTGTTCTTTAATTTTTCCCTTTGTCTGTAACTCTTCTTAAATCGCAGGGAAGATTAAATTTACAGCATTTATTTCATCATGGATCAATAATGTTGAGAAATGAAGCAGCCAAAATGACAAAAAAAGTTCATGAATTTTTATTTCTTAAAATTTTTGCACAGTACTGTTTCTTGAACAAAAATGACAAACTGGTAGAAGAAAAGGGAAAGGAAAGAAGTTTGATTGTCTTGTCACGAGCGTGCGACAAAGGAACAATTTTGAGTCTTACCAGGAATAGAACTTAACACCTTCAGATTCCTCGCTCGGACACTCTACCACTATAAGTATAGTATAAGTTATTTAAACGAAAGCTTAATATGAAATTTCTTCACTTGATAATTATAATACCTGCTAGCCTTCTACGTTTATTTTCTGAAGGATCATCACTTTTACAACTCTCCTCCCCTGTTGAGATGTCCGCAAAAGGGAAAGGAAAGTCAAACTGTAATGAGCATTAAAACACACCTTACTAAATTTGTGAAATGGGTAACAAGCAGGAGTCGAAATAAGTGCTGATCGAAGATGAAAATCTCTTTGAGCTTGATTACAGTTTAAAAGAGAGAAGAGAAAATTGATAGACAACAAGAATTAAAATTCATTGGAACAGAGTAAAAGCTAAGATTTAGATCTCAACAAAGTTTTAAACCGGTCAGTAATAGTGAGGTATTTCGTAGAAAGGTAAACAAAGAAAATTTGGGTTCATCTTACTGCGCACAAGAGTCTGGACACGAAAACAATAATTAGGAGGGCAGGGGGAGGGGGTACTTGATAAACGTGTTTAATCAGCGATTTGTAATACCTACAATATAGGACAAAGAAAATAGATTTAAGACTTATTAAATAAAAGGGAGATGCAGAAGTGAGTAATTTCTTATTAACCCTCTCTAATCTGGAATTTGAGAACGTTATCCATGACTTCAAAATTGGAATTAAAGCTACCAAAGTGAATTTGTTCCTATCTCAGACTTTTTGAAAGTTCTTTTTCACAGCAATGCGATTGAAAAACAAAGAATACGTATGTTTTTCAGTTTTCTCATATATATTTAACTCCACCGTTTGTCTCCATGTTCTCATCAGCAGATAACAATATTCTATACCAAGGACAACAAGCAAGCCTAATGATAAGTCTCCTGATGAATTTGTTTCAAGGCCAGCTCGTGCCATTGCATTATGTAACCATTCTGTGCATCATTTTAGATGAAAAATGCACGCCCACATACGCGAACAGAAGATTTTTCTTTTTTTTTTCTGCCAGTAAGAAGAATTTTCATCGCCACGTAATTGGATTTGGTGACATATCACTCATATCTATAGTTTGCAATCGAGCGAAAAGCTCTAAAACACTCTTTTCCATACAATAAGCAGCTTGGGTAAAGCCACTCTAAATCTTCGTCACTGGGAACTCCTTGCTTGACTACAAACATAAAGACATCAGAATCATCGAGATGAGGGGTTAGCGAGTAGTACGTACCGCATCTGTTCAAGCCATTTTGCTAATTCCACGCATTTTTATTTTACAAAGGCAGGGGGGAGAAAAATGGGGTCGAGGGGTGGGTGTTAACGGGCATGCCTATAGAGATGTCCTCGTTTTACCTGCCAAACGGGTTTTTCGCTTTCCCAGAGTTAAGTCACTTGGAGACGACTCTTCATCACGGCGTTTCACCTTTGGCCCACGCAAATGTTTAGTAGAACCACCTGCATGATAACAAACATGAAAAAAAAATAATTGGACCAGATTTTTGGACTCAACAGATTCATTTTAGCAATGGAACTTTTTCCTTTCCTCGTGAAACGTCTCATGAGGAATTTGTTTCAAGGCCACTTCGTGTCATTGCATTATGCATCCCTACTGTATATCATTTTACACGAAAAATGCACGCCCACATACGCGAACGGAAGATTTCTTGTTCCTTTTTTTCTGCCAGGAAGAAAAATTATGATCGCCACGTAAACGGATTTGGTGACCCACCATTCATATCTCTTGTTTGCAATCGAGCGAGAAGCTTGATAAAAAATGTTTTCCACACAATAAGCAACTTAGGGGAAAAACAAAGGCATTCACTAAAAATGAAAACTTGTAAGAGCACTTGTAGCACGTGCACAGTTGTATCGCATTCTTAACAAATGTTAAAAAAAAAAATTGGAACAGATTTTCTCGGTCAATAGATAAGCTTGTACATAGCCTTGACGATCTTCCTTTTCCGCTTAAAAGTTTTAAGGTTTTCCCGTCGTTCAGGGCCATTTTATTACGCATACCTACATGTTACAGATATCGTTTTATACGTGATAAGGAGGCCCACGTACACAAACTGAATTTTGTTTTTGTTTTTGTTTTTGTTTTTTTTTTGGAGTTTGGTGACCTATCATTTATATGTCTTTTTAAAATTCGAGAAAAATACTCGGAAAAAACTATCCTTTACGTAAAATAACAAACCAGTGTAGCAAGAGAGACTCGTTAAAACAGGACGTTTGCAACGTTATTTCCTGTATCTTTGCATTCGAGTAGGTGAGCAAGTTGCTTTCCAGCAAATTTATATTGACTTAACTACTCATCGAAAAATTTATCTCTGATGAAAAAAACCTCGCCAGATCGTTTCTTAAATTCATTAGATTTTAAAGCCTAAAAAGCTGGAGGAAATAGCGGCAACCTTACGCTTAGAGTTGGCAGTTAAGTAGTGAGTGAATTTTGCGCTACCAGAAAACTACATGAACATATACAAACGCATCAAATGGTCTTCCTTCGCTTTGATTTGGTTACCCACAAATGAAGTGACACTTTACCTGTTGCGAGGCACTGTCAACAACGAACACAGAAGATACAGTGGCCAAAAAGCATGGTGTCTGAGAATTTAGGCACTATACTTGAATGTAATTGTATTTTTATTTAATTGTAAGATAAGAGATATATTACCAGTGATAAGACGCTCAGCTAAATCTGTGCGATTAACCAATGGATGACACAGTGCATCATGTAGGATCGTGTATGTTGCAGTTGAGCCATTCCTCTCTTTCCAATGTAGTAACATTTTGTAGATTTTTTTAAAGAATTCCGTATTTTCATCATCAATCATCGTTAATCTTACTTCCTTAATTTTTAGACGACGCCCGAGTGTCTTCCATTTTTTGAGTTTCCGCGAAAGCCACTCTAGATCTTCGTCGCTGGGCACTCCAGGCTTAACTAAAAACATAAAGACATCACAGATAAGTATCAAGATGAGGGGATAGCGAGTGGTACGCATCGCAACTATTCATGCCATTTTGCTGAATCCACGCATTTTTATTTTACAAAAGCAGGGGGAAGGAAGATAGGGTTGCGGGGTGGGGGTTAACGGGCGCGCCCATAGACATGTCCTCATTTTACCTCTTTTCTTTGGAGTCGAGGCGTCACTCGGAAACTACTCTTCATCACGAAGTTTCACCTTTGACCGACGCGAATGTTTAGTAACAGATTCATTGAAGCAATGGAGCTATTTCCTTTCCTAATAAAATGTCTCTTAAAGAATTTTCTTTCAAGACAAATTCGCGCCATTGCATTATGCATCCCTACTGTGCATCATGTTACACGAGAAATGCACGCCCGCAATGATCTTCCTTCGCTTTGGTTTGGTTACCCACAAATGAAGGGACACTTTACCAGTTTCGAGGCACTGTCAACAACGTACAGAAAAGGTACAGTGGCCAAAAAGGCATGGTGTCTGAGAATTTAGGCACTGCACTTGTATGTAGTTGTATTTTTATTTAATTGCAAGATTAGTGATATATTACCAGTCATAAGTAGTGCGTAAGTTGGCTATACCAAAAGGATATTAATGCAGGTCGAAATTCCAGTAGGGATATTGCATAGATGGCCGAAATGAAAGCAAAAGCAAACAGCTTAATAAATGTTCTCTTCCCTACATCAAAGGGAACATTACTCTTTAGGTCTTCCATTAGTGTGCATGGAAACTAAACTTGTTCCCAACTCGAATTTGCCCCAACGAAACATAAAGTATTGACTAGGTTCATTCAATAATTTTGAAATATACAACGTTCATCATTTTCTCAACAATTTCCTTTGATGACAGCGCACTCAACGAAGGGATCATGTGCTACAGAGACAACTCATGGCACTTTAACCAACCAGGTTTCATGTATAAAACAACAAATCTGCTCCACCATAACTTGCAAGTTCATAAGGGTTAGCATTCATTTCTAACGGGAGTTTATTATAGGATTACTCTTACTAGTATTAAGAAATGTGAATCAAATGTTCAGTTAGCAATGATAATTTGGTTTCATTTGCTGAGTTGATAATGTAAATTGGCCTCTGTAGAGAGATTCTAAAGCTGATGCTTCGAGCGTTAGACCTTCGTTGGGCCGATTAGGAAATGTGGGTTGGGTGTGGTTTATAAAATGGGGGTTGGGCTGGGAGGGTTAAGGCATGAGTTTCTAGGTGTATAATTGGGGGGTCGGTGATCTTCTTAACAGGGAAAATGCTATCAAACATTCAACGGTTCTAAGAAATATTAAAAAAAAAAAAAAAAAAAAAAAAACAGGAATTAACTTTTATTGAAAGAATGAATATGCACACGATTCCAAGTTTCTAGAACCACACAAACTCAAGTACAGTTTCCTTGGCATGAAAGGATTAAGGTAATTAACCCCTGCCCTCTCCCCTCCCCCCTACAAAAAATACACCCACATTCCGTTCCTTAAGTTTTAACTTTCTCGGTAGCTCTTCTTAAACTGCAGGGAAGATTAAATTTCCAGCATTCATTTCATCATGGATCAATAATGTTGGGAAACGAAGCGGCCAAAGTAACAACAAAAAACTTCATAAATTTTAATTTCATAAAATTTTGCGGAGTACTGTTTCTTGAACAAGAATGACAAATTGGTCAAACCTGGGGTTTGGCTACCTCCCATTCTACTGTCTTATCGCTGGGCCGCATGCTTGGCACTGCAGCTTTTAATGTACCCTGCTCGCGCAACCGTGCACAGCCCTTGCGAACGGCAGCCCTTGCGTCCTTTTGATATTAAGATATGCACATGTTGATTTGATGCTTCGGTGGCAACATTTTCGAACAGAAAACCTTAGTTTTTCGAAACAATGCAGAACAAAGCAAGCTGGCTGTGATGAATGACAGTAGAAAAAACTCCCTTAAGACACACGCTGTTTTTTTTTGCGCAGAACACGAAAGACGTGCGAAGGTTTTGCGTGTGCGTTGGCCATCTACCTTTGAGTTATACTGTAAGTTAATGAATAACGGCTGAGAGCACTTCACAGCATTCTTTTGATAAAAGTTAAACGACAGAAAAAAGGTTGATATCTCAGATAGGGAATAATTTCTCTTGAAATTAATTACTGGAAAAAAAATGGGAAAACATTTAATGGCATTGAGCTATATACATGGCTAAAATAAGTAAAAACCAAACATTTTCGACCATTGGTCATCATCACCCTGATGATGACCTGGTGTCGCCAACATATAGGTTCTATTTTTAAAATATTTTAGCCTTTAACAGCATCTTTTATTCACCTTTCATTCCTGGAAGTTCCATACGTAGCTCTCCTAGTTCTGGTTCTTCTTCAGGATCAGACGTGGGAGATACAAGGAGAGGAACCGTGTCTAAAAACAAAGGTATACAGAGAGAGATTAGCATTCGATAACTTTTCTTTATTTAATTAGTTACAAATAAGCATACCAGCTTGTATTTAACGATAGGTACATGAGCATTATAGATTGCCTTTTTTAAACCAAGAAGCTTAAAAACCGAAAAAAAAGTGGAGAACAGCTAAAAAAAAATTTCAGTCTACATGTACGTGTTGTTTCATTTTTACATGGAAACTCAGCACTCTCTTTAACTAGAGAAGAGAATGAGGTAAAACACCTTTGAAATAATTTGCATTGACCAGTATCATTTTTCATAATTGCTGACAGAAGCATTCTTGGTATTAATAATATTAATTTCTATTTCAAAAGATGACTAAAATCACATTCAGGTTCTTTTTTCATTTCTCCTTTCTTTTCCTAAAAGCTTCAGGCCTACAGCTTTTTTGGCCAATTTATGCACCTATGGATTCTTCCATTTCTTCAATATCAGTACATCGAAAACAACAAGTCAGTGATTTGCCACGTTGTTTTCCTTTTTATTGGAGCATATGAGAGGGAACTGAAAACAAACTGGAACCCATGCTAGACTTCAATGAGTCAACAAAAACAACTTAAAGTGGTAAACCCCACATCTTTTAACTTGTTTCAACATGGTTTGATACTGGTTAGAATCAACTAAATAGACTTAAAAGTAGTTTTTATTTCTCAAACTGAGCATCCTGTTCAGCTGTCCTTCCCCTTGATTCTTCTAGTTCTCTTCCGTGACTAGTGGTGGGTACTACAGTGAGGGGTGAAGTATCTTAAGGTGAAAATGCTTTTTCATGGCAATGCGATTGAAAACAAAGAATGCGTATGTTTTTCAGTTTTCTGATATATATTTAATTCCACTGTTAGTCTCCATGTTCTCATCAGCAGACCAAGGAAAACAAGCAAGCTACAAGATCTCTTGGAAGACACAACCAAAGCTGTTACAAAAGTGTACATCTACAGTACCTCCGTAATGAAGCCAGTCTTCAAACACAAAAGAGTTCCTCAACATGCTTGATACAACAGATGCTGCCATAACACACGCAAAAGTCTTCCATGAATTATTTGTAGTTGCAACACCATGTACAAAACCACAAACACCTTTAACGACCAGCCACCCCATCTTCATGTCTTGAGCTGCTGCAAACAGGCCTGAGGTAGAAAAATGAAAAAATAAACAATAACAATTGGAATGGATTTAACCAGTAATATTATAGGGAGATAGTTACAACTAATTTGAGCAAAAGAGGCTTTGTTCTTCTGCAGATCATTCTTTTTGTTTGTTCTTTGTAATATTGGAATACTGTAAGAGATATTGTGTTTTTCTGCCGGTATATAAATTAGTACCACTCTTTCTAAAGAGTATAATGAGTAGGATTTGGAGTTCAGGAAAGAGTTTCCCTGAACAAAAAGTATTGAGTACCTCACCTCCAATAAGAACCTGGCTTAATAGTCTAGCAATCAGAAGCTTTGAATGGTTGAGAGGTTAGGCTTGAAAATATGACAAGTTGGAGGGTACAGTGCAATAAAGATTACCATTATACACCTGTGCTGACCACTCCCCTACAAAAAGTTGTTAAGTACCTCCCCTCCTCCCGGCTTAATAGTTTAGCAACCAGATCCTCCTGTAGTTCAGAGGTAAAGCTGAAGAACATCAAAGTCGAGGGTATACGGTAAAAATCATTATCATTGTACGCTTATGGTGACCACTCCTCATACAAAAAAATTGCTAACTTGGGTTTGGTCAGCTTTGTATGAGTGATCCTGGTAACATTAAATCACACTTGTTATGGATAGTGACTGTTAAAACAAGTTTCTAGAAATTTCTAGAATGCCTGGTCATGCTGAAATGCATATACCATTGAACTTACTAGAACGTTCTATTAGATCACGTTGTTATGATGTATTACTACCAAAACAGTTGTGTTGTAAACTTCCAAAATGTTCTCATAGTCTGTGATGGGCTTAAGTAAGTTTATCAAGGATCACCACTTTGCTGTCTTTAGGAGTCACCCCTTATCAACATTTCATGTTGTTTGATAAAGTCGTTGAGTTCACAGGAGCATTGTGTTCTTTCTGTCATTCAAATTATACTGACTTGTAGCATGATCATCACGCCCATTCAGGGTTGTTCAGAAATATTTGAAAATATCTTGATCAGCAATGAACAGATTGTTTTCAAACTTGTCATTTTGCTTCTCTGATGATTGCAGTTTAATAAAAAATAACTGTGTTGCCTTTTGGAATAATGTAAGAATTGAAAAATATTAAAGATACTGGAAAATATACCCAAATTATAAATGTAACGCGTAACATCTCATTTGCATAAACCCGAAAATAAAGGTTAATTTCGTACTCAAAACAACATCAATTAGAAACTTCCATTATGCTCATTTATTGAGTAGGGCTTAAATACACCTTATGTCAAGAGACAGCGTTAAATGTTCGTTTTTAAAAGAACAGGAATAAAAAACTTGAAGACAGTCGCTGTTGTTTGCTTGTGTAACGCAGCAGATCCAACAGAGCTTTGCATGGTACATGTGCGGGTCTAGCATCTTGAATATACGCCTACAAAGAAAGTTGATTCGTCTGAGTAAGGTTCAAACACTTACTTACCCTCATCTAAACTAACTTTTAAAAAGAGCTAACTGCAAAGAAGAAATAAGTGATTTTTGGTTTCGGAAACGATGTTATTGTTTATTTTTAAACACGGAAAATCAAACACCACTTACCTGCAAAAATGCCCGTATTTCAGCTTTTACTTCACCTCGGCTGCTGAGACAACTCCCAAGCAAAGTTCATGTGTTCGACTACAAATCCCCAAAGTTTTACAGCCATACATACAATACAAACGAAGATATTCAAAGCAAACTAAATCGGAAACTTAAAGTCACTTTCGCTTTGTGTTTATCAATGTGTAACGATCAAATTTCAAGCCCGCTCTACATTGAAATCCGCACAAATAGCGCTCGAAAAACGCTAAACTTCGCCTGATTTTCTCGTGGAGAGAACAAAAGTTAGAAGAAAAGAGAAGTAGACAGAAAGTACTACGAGCGAAATCGTGAGCGCAAAATTGCCGACGTGAAAGAGTACAAACGCAAAACGAAGCAGACAAATATTGGCGTGACACGGCGGTCTCAGCAAGAGAAACAAAAGCAATTTGCAGTTAAAAAGAAAAAACAAGAGGAGAAAGATGCAAACGAGGAAAGAAGAGAAAAAATTCGGCAGCAAACCAGAGAAAGAGTAAGACGATTACGGGAGAAACGAAGGCAAGAAATACGCCAAAGTTCAGATGAGGATACTGCCAGTCCTTCGACACCCACTTTCCCGAACAGGATGGCAAAGAAAAGGGCACTGAAGAAAACGGTTGAAGCTATGCCAAAAACTCCGGAAAAAAAGGCGGAACTTTTTGAAGCGATTTCATCTAGTCCAAGGACAAGAAAAGTTCTTCAAAAGAAAGGCGTAATAAAATCCCCCGAAGAAATGAAAGAAACTGTAGCACTACGAGCCCTTGCAGCGGACATTTCGGAAGGAGCCGAACATGTTAAAAGGAGCCGCTCAAAGAACACACGAGCTGCGTGCCAGTGAAATCTAATGATACAGTCAAATACCACGCCCGCAAAGGATTGTGGGTAATTAGTAATTAAGCTTAAAAAACCGAACAAACATTGAAATCTTCACTAATTCTTTTTAGAACGTAAATTAGCAAGTATATCTGGCAAATAAAAGTATTTTTGGCATACTTTTTACATTTTCATGAAAATACCCTATGTTACACATTTGGGCATGATGATTGTGCTACAAGTCACTGTAACACACTTAACACAACGAATGCATGTAATCTTTGTTATGGCAAAACCATTTCCTGCACAATGATCACAAATGCCAAGCAAGAGTAACCCTTAGAGTAATTCTCACCTTTTCCTTCCATTTCAACTGCAATTGCCCTGGGGTGTGATTGACACTGCTGTTCAGCATCAATCAGATCAGAGCAACTCAAAATCTCTCCATTCCGATGTGCTTTGACCTTTTGTGCTTCTGGGTTTTCTAACGGCGCCTTCCATCCCTCAGCTGCACTTCTGACAAGGTTACCAATATCCCTACTCACTGGGGTTTTGTAAAGATCTGTTGTAAGGTTTGAGGATATCACCACATCTCCTAGCTGGGCTTTGTCAGGATTCAAACTGTAGCAGAAACCAACCAAAAAGGTAGCCTTAGGTCTCAGGAGTGTGATGGCGTTCTTAGCAGAAGTTTGAGAACCTCCAGGATCCAAGGATTCTTTAGAACACTTCACTAAAGCAACTTTCAGTGACTCCTCTTCATCGTCACCCATCTTTCCAAAGTACACATATCCAATGGATTTCTCATAGCTTCTAAAGGAATCTCGCAAGTAATGATGACAAGCCAAGAACTCGCAATCCCCCACAGTCAAGAGCAGAATGTCAACTGGAGAATAGTCCGTGTCCCAATGTTTCACCTTCTTTGGCAAATCTCCAAGCTCCATCAGTGTAATACTCAGAGGTGGAGGGGCATCATTGCAAACCACTGACCTGCTGCACTTGTCATTACTAGGTCCTGCCATCATAACAAACTGGATCTGTGTTCAAAGTTTTCCTGAAACTGAACAAATGAAATCAGCATGTCACATATCTGAAAGGTGATCAAAGTGTGGCAGTGGAATATGCTGATATACAGTAAGACTACCAAGCCTAAACCACACCCGGTACCTGGCATTGAATGTAAGAGCTGGCCAAAGATGCTTGGTATTATATATACAATATACCACCCAAGCTGACTTCACGATATGGACCTTAAGTGAAGACAAAGATCAACTTCTGTTTAACAAAATCACCACCATGAAAAACCATCCATCTAAAGATCTCTTGCTGCCAAAATGAAAAAGAATACTAAGGACAATGGGGAATGAATTCCAACTCCCCCAGATAAGAAATGAATATAAAAAACTTGTTTATGATCAGATGTCTTCTTTAACTTGTGTGATCATATTCCATTATGTCTGATTATTCCTTTCTATCACTTTTTATATCATGTTGAAAATAACAAATTCTCTCTATTACTCATGATTTTTGACTCACTTCTGCTGAGTCTGATTTTTTCAATAAAGACTTCGTCATCATCATCATCATCATCATCAAGTATGCTCCATATTTCTATCTCTACCAATACAAAGTGTTCATTACTATTAAACTATAAACCACAGTTTGAGATTTCAAAGCGTAAGCTTAAGTATTCTAACCATTAAACATTAATTTTCCCTTAGATGTGTAAAAAGTTTTAAATGTGGATGTCACCAGCATCTTTAACAGTGATGTCCTGCTAACAGCACATGCAAAACCATAATGTAAGGTTTATAAAAAGTTACTTGACAGATATAGTATTGATAAAACCAGAGAAAATCAGTTCTTGAATTAAAAATGTCTTTTGGAGTAACTACTAAATTTTTAATTACCGGTAAATCACCATAAGACAAAAAAAAGAGGAGTAAGGCCTTGCATTTCACAGCTAAGCACTCAGGTTACAAGGTATGATTCAGAGTTATGGCTGCCCAATCAAATTTTCATAACATATAAAGACAATTTCCAAATCTTTCATTACACTCTTTTATTCTCAAAACAAATTAGGTCATTGGTTTCCAGAGACATTTTATTTGCCAGCCACAAAAAAAACACTACTTTGAATGAACATTATTTGATTACTAAATTTACTGCCTCCTTTGTCCTACTTTGTTCTGTTTGATTTTTGTTTCAACTTCAAAGCTGTTCTTGTTGATAGATTTTGAACTGTCAAAATGTACATATATTTTGAACAGCAAAGTTAGTTAGTTAGGAAGCCCCTCTTATAGGGATAACCTCAAGGGTCTCCCATTAAAATACTGTATATTTGTGTTTGAATCAAGAGTTATTATCATCATTATTTTTATAATTATTATAATAACTGTTATAATTCCACCCATATAACACTTTTAATAATAATGTTAGAAGTATATCATTTTGTAACTCCTTTAAGATTCATATGTAAGTAATCAGTTAGCACAAGAAGGAGGGAAAAATTCATACTTTATGGCTAAAATTTTGCTTCTTGCAGAAAGTTCATTCCATTTTCCATTATTCTTAAAAAATTATTCTTGAGAGAAAGGGTTGGCTTGTTAATTCTCTTGTCTTGGGTTGCACTCAGAGTGGATTTCCAAAAAATTTCAAAAATAACGTCAGTTCCTTAGTCTTTCTGTAACAATGAATTGAGGGTCATAAGAAACCCTAAGATAATATTTATTACCAAAAGTTAACACCCAAATGTGCATAAGACCAAGATAAGCTACTTGTACTTTTTTTACAAATTGCCCCTCATTCACATGTTTCTCTCTTCTACCTAACTTAGACTTTACTATTGTCATCTGTTTGCTTCCCTGAAACCCAATGAGACCCCTAATTTTTCTTCTCTTTTGCCTTCATTAAATAACTGTATATGCAGGTATGGATCTCAACAGAAACACTTCATTTCATTTCCTGTAATGGTCTATGAATTAACAAAGTTACAGTTTGTAGAATATTAACTTCAATCCCACTTAAAACATAGGTTTATAAATAAACTTGAGATTTTAGTGACCTGAATACAAGTCAATTAATGTACTTGTCAATGATAAAATTGAGACTAAAATTTTCAACCGAAAGACAAATGCAGAAGATACTGAAAGAAGTGCTCTTAGGTCCTATGTGTCAGGTCTTACAAGTAGCTTTTGATAACTTTAGGCTGTCCTAGGTACAGCCACAAATTTAGTCAGACCATGCTGGTCAAGTTTATTTGATCACCCAAATAAATTACCACAATTCTTTTGCTGTCACTTAAACAATCACCACACTGTTTTTTCCCCCTTAATCACTGGAACAAGATAAAAACATTTATTCCATTCAATAACATCAATTAAGGTATTGATAAAGAATTGCAATTATTTTTTTATGTCTGACAGTGTCAATGATATTATGATTGGTACATTACAAAGTTATTTTTGATTAAGTAAACTGCAAACAGTTGTTACTCTTTTTGATAAAACTTAACCCTATGACCCCAAAGAGTGACTAGCATCTAATTTCTCCCCATAATATCACTCCTAAATCACACATTAAGGTCACAAGAATTAACCCTTTAACCCCTGAGAGTGATAAGAATCTAATTTCTCCCAACAGTATCACCCTTGGATTAAATATTGTGGTTTTGAGAATAAAGGAAATGATCACAAACTCAACAAGCTCTTGATTATTAGACAAATTCTCCTTCTCAGTACCATAGGAAATGTTTAGAGAACAGTATGGAGAACTTGCAGACTGATGTTAGGATGTAAAGGGTTAAGGAAATGATGACCAGTTGAAGAGGCTCTTGATTATTGAACAAATTCTCTTTATCTGCACCTTAGGAAATGTTTATAGAACAGTATGGAGAATACAGAGACTAATGTCAGGGTGTAAAGGATTCATATTGAAGCAATTGACCTACTCAAAGCAAAACAGACCCACAATTACAAAATAACCAAGATTGGGAATTTACAATCTTATTCACCTCAGTTCACACCTTAACACATTATAAAACTCACCCATGCTGCAACAAGTTATTCCTGTATTCAGACACTCAGATCCTGTAACCTTTTAGGACAGTTATCTGCCAGAAATAAAAATTACATGAACACATAACTTAGCACAGAAAACATGCCTGATAATTCTTAAGATTTTACTTAATAAACCAGCTTGCCAAAATTTGTGTATCTATATAAATTTCCCCTCAAATGTCAAGGTTTTGTAATATAACTACAAGTAATCTGTGCTTTTATAGTTTCTTTTAACATCAATCATCGTCATTTACAGGTAATTGGTACAAGTTATACCTCCAAGTGATATTCACAAATTTACATAATCATGACATTTGATACAAAGCAAGTCTTAGAAGTTAAAAAACTTAACTCAAATATAAAAAGCAAATTTACATGCTTTGTGTTTCTATAAATCTGCAATTGCAGACAATTTAATGACAAAATTCATTTTTAGAGTATTGAGTATTGTAGCACTGAGCTTATTTTAAAAACAAAGTACACATTGGCTTTGCCCTGGTTATTATAAATTATTCTAAAGAGCTGACAGATGCACAAGTCAAGCTATGACTGATGTATTGACGATCTTATACACTGGTATTTAAAACTTTGACTCTCAAATTTATTCTACAATGTAAAAATTCAAAGGTTATTGTAATGACATTTCAGTTTTGAACAAAAACAAAGTAGGCATTTGAAACATAGTCATCGTAAACTATATATCAATGGAAAGGTTATGAAATGCACTATTTGGCAAAAATTATTTTGTTTAAGCTTGATCTAATTGTAAACCAAAAGAGGCAGGACAATTAGAAATGGACAATGTTTCTTTAAGTGAATTGATTGTATATCAAATCTGGCTACACAAGTAAAATCTCTGGACAACTTCCATCCTGACGGGTTGGTCTTCAAAACTGTGTTGGAATTTTTCAATATTCTTATTGGATGCTTTGAAACTTGTCTGTCAAGTTTGCTGATCAAAATTTTACCGATACACATTACATCGCAAGCCATTGTGGAGATCCATTTTTCCATTGTTTTTTTGGTTGGTATCTTGGTAGTCTTCAGGCCAAATTTTAAGGCAATCTGTAAAGTTTACATACTCTTCTAATTTGTTCAAAGAAGGCACATCTGTGTAAAAACAAAGTGGGCTTTTTTTGCCTCCAAAGATTCCCAACAATTTACAACTTTGGGTGATTACCTGTCAAGATATGTCAACACTGAAAAGCTTAAAATGCCAATGCTAATACAAAAACAGAAGCATCCTACAGAGTCTCAGGAGATTCAGCAGTGAAGATTGCCTAAAACCATAAACCTTTATCCAATTCAGTGAGATTCTTTCACCAATCCATGTTGAGTTTCTTAACCTCTCTTTAATTCCACCTATGGACTCTTCTCCTTTTATCTTCCTCCATTCACATTCTAGTTTTAAATGCAGAAAGATAGCAAAGATCTCCATGTGCAACCAAAATCATGAGATGTTCATGTGATTAAAATTCAAGGACCAGGATGTTTTGCCACAAGAAACCCTCTGGTAGTCATTCATGTTATAATTGGCTCTTCAATTTGGTGAGTGCATTTCAATATTTTGCCAAATTATTCTTGGAAACTATTGTTAAAAAAAAAATTTTTAAAAATGGCCCTTGAAAGTCTACCATATCCTTAACTTTCTGTACTGCCTTTTGTTACCACAGATTTCCACTTTGTTCAAAGGGAGATAGGGGAATTACATGTAGAATTATAGTTTTAATACATTACCTTCTGTTGAAGTCAAATTAGACTTCCGTGTTTGTTTTTCCACTCGGAAGGAGACCCTGGTCAAAGTCTTGCTAATTTCTTCTGCTTCTACAGCAAAACAGGAATGAAATAAATTCATGTCACCATCTTCCTGCATTGTCCTAGACACATTACCTCAAGCTGGGAGTAACAGCACATTGCCCCTAAGTGTAATTATGTCACCCTTGGTGTGGTCATGTTGCCCCCAGCTGTTACATAGCTTGAAGTGGTCCATTATCAATAACAATATCACTAATATTTAAATATCACTAACTGACAGAAAAAGAATGTATTGAGTTAATTTACCTTTTCAGACTCGATGGCTGATCCTCATGAAGCTGTTTGTACTATATTTCAGTTTTTCCTTTCATAAATGATGTAATATTGGAAATAAATTTTTATCTGGAATAAAAGGTTTGTATTAATATTCTGTTTACTAAACAATGAAACCTCACCATCACAAGTTGTTTATCTCACCTCACTCTCAGTCCACTTAATTTACTTTTCATGAGGTTTGTTCATTAGTTTGGGTTGGTGCTAGTTTTTTTTTATTGTCCTGATCAGGCAGAAGAGTTTATAACTAAGGCAGTAAGTGAAGCAAATCATTTCTTATTTTTGATCCATGCACTGAGAGTTTAATCCAATAATGGTAACTTAATTTAGTATGTTTTGACTATTGCTTTAGAAGTCATAAAAAAAGTTTGATTGATCAGCTGGAGTAGCAATAAACAGCTCATAGCAACTATATCAACATTCACTGTTATTGACAGTTTTCAATTTTTATCTACATATTTCATTCTTTGTATTTTAGTTAATTATATCATTCACTGATCATACCCCATACCATTCATTACTTTTACAATCTGCATCAAAGCAGTTGTTGTACATTAATGAATTAATATCATGCCAATTGCAACCCCTAGCCCTTTCCTATAACCTCTTCTTTAGCTGAACAATCCAGTACTTCTCTGTTCACAAACATGATTGAAAGGGGAAGGGGAATGCTCAATTTTGAATAATGCAAAAATAGCTCAATTTTGTTGCAAATTGAAGCCTTCAAGTACATAATTCAGCCCCATTCAGTTGTAATTTATCCTAACCTCGAGCTCTACAAATGCAACTGAAATAAAATTTGTCACTCCTGCAATCAGTAGATTATATATGAACAAGGTTCCATCAGTTCCTGAAGAGCACTTCCTTCTAACAGCTTTGTTAACCGTATGTTTTCAATGAAGGTTAAGTCCGATCAAGCAGGATTCAGTTTCTTGGACCTCATCTTATTGATACGATCTTCCGTCGATCGGTCGACACTGAATTATTAATTATTGTGACAAGAACCCACCTGACGCTTCGAATATTCCTATTGAATCACTCTATATGAATCCAGACTTGAATGCCCTCCAAACGTACAAGCTAGTTAACCTTGGACAACCTATTATTCGTCGCACTTTTTCGAAAGCCGTTAAAAACGTTGATTAAGCCCGCGCAACCCTGCTTAGCACCGACTGCGTTTCTCTTGCGAGCCAGCACAACAGATTCTAAGTCTTTTAACCCCTAAAACTCTAAAAAGGACGACAATTTGTGCTCTTCCACGTGCGTGCTCTGAAATGTGCTTAACAAAGCATTTGTACCGTTGCACTTATGTCCTCTCATTGCAGATATGTCCTCTGACGTAATGTGATAGAGTGGCCAATCATATCCTGTGATCTATCGAGCGACACGCGGCTTGGGACTGGTTAAGAGACTCCGTTGTAGTTATGTCTTCAAGCAAAAGTACTTATTCGAGGGGGTCGGGATAAGTGGAAAATTTGACCAGTATTTTCCGGTAACTGATCTCAGGAAAACATGCTGTTCGCATGATCACTGCGAACCGGATCATTGGCCTCTCACATTATTTTCTTTGAAGTTCTATCGTTCCTTCGTTGGCGCCGTGTGATCGCATCGTTGTTATAGCCTAAACGTGGAAGAATAACTCGCTACGTAAATAACAAAGCGACTTTCGACCAAAAGATGCGTTATTGTTCACGCTTTATTTGCAGTCTTGCTTTATTTACTGTCCTCATTGTTCGACTTGCGACTCTATTGACAACATTTTACACACAAGCTAAGACAAAAGCACAATGTGGTGTCATATCACAATTGTTTTATTTTGTTTAATAGCTGAAGATCATAGATTATGGTTCGTCGGCATGAAATTATATATTTTTGACGCTTCGCTGATCTGCTGGAGGTGAGATCGACTGAGAGGTCAAAGTTGTGATAATTTGTCTGCGTCGCGTCACGAAGTCTTCCTTGAATCACAGAAGTTTGGCCTTTGGTTGTTTATTTTAAATATTGTAGGTTTTTGCTGTATTGCACTAAGCCCTCCGTAAAAATTTGAAGTAGTAGATTGTGATGTGATTTTATTGCGGTCCCGCTGATTTTAGCTGTTCTTTTTTTAGTACTGTTTCTAGATCATTGTTGGATTTATTGCACGTTTGGGTGGATTTGTCATAATTTACACCGTTTATGACAAATTCACACAATGATCCAATCGAAAATCGGGGTAAAGTTGGCTATGGCAAGTCAGTAGGATATATTCCACCTAAAGAATGAATTTCACAGAATTTACCCTGTTTTCTAGAATTCGCTGATCAAATGGAAAATCTGAGTAAAGATGGCATATGGGAACTTAGCGTGTTGGCCACTTGCGGATGAATTCGTAGAATTTATCCCGTTTTTCTAGAATTCGTTGAAAAAAAATGGAAAATCGGGTTAAAGATTGGATATGGTAACTTGGGATCCTTTTTATTTGGAGGATGAATTCTCAGATTTTACCCCGTTTTTTGCCAAATTCACTGAAAAAAATGGAAATTCGGGGTAAAGATAGCATATGGGAACTTCGGGTATTATTCACTTGTAACATGAATGCTCAGAATTTACCCCGTTTTTCTCGAATTCACTGATCAAATGGTAAATCGGGGTAAAGATGGCATATGGGAACTTAACGTGTTAGCCACTTGCCGATGAATTCGCAGAATTAATCCCGTTTCTCTAGAATTCATTGAAAAAAAATGGAGAATCGGGTTGAAGATTGAATATGGCAACTTGGGATCTCTTCAATTTGGATGATGCATTCTTAGATTTTACCCTGTTTTTCTAGAATTTGTTGAAAAAAATGGAAAATCGGGGTAAATATTTTTTTTTAAAATCTGACTGTCACAATATTTTTATTTATTTTTTATAAATTTTTTAATTTATTTTTTAATACAAAAACAACTATATTACTTTAATTACAGCTATATTACTTATATCACGGCTACAGAAAATAACTTACAGTACAGTTACATCTATAGCTACATTACATACGTTTTTTGTTTTTTACAAATACGTACGTTACAGTGCAATACAATATTTAAAACAATACTGGTTGAAGAGCGACTAAACAAATAACTATATATTAAAAGAAAAGAAAAGAAAAAAACAAAAAAGCGTTTACAGCCAGAGTGCACTACTCACAATTTATAGAAAAGAAGGTAGTTTAAAAGAAAACAAAAAAGTGCAGGAAAAAAGGATACAAACATCAAATTATATGTAAACAGAATTAAAGAAAACACTAAGTTAATGCGTGTTGTGCTTGTTTTAAGCATGGTTTTTCTTATAATAATGATTTATGCATTAAAATGTGAGAAGAGGGGGAAGTTTTTATTTCCGGAGAGATGTTGCGCATTCTGCATATCCATACAAAATATCTAGTGACCACAAAAAGGAAGTTTAGTTTCTTGTTTTTGTGTGGCTTAAGCCCTAGTACTATAAATGGCGATAGATTGAAAATTTCTGCGAAAGGTTCTACAAGGTTAATTATCCATTGTTTAAGACCTTGCCAGAAACGGTTGGATATATCACAAGTCCAAAATAGGTGGATGAGAGTCTCTTTCTCACTTTTACAAAAAGTGCACTGCTCATTGTCCCTAAGGTTTACCTTGGTAAGAAAAGTGTTGGTGGCTAGTCTTCTGTGCAGTAGCTTAAATTGAAAAACAATCAATTTTGTGATTTTTGTGCACAGAAAAGGAGTTCTGCCTTCCAGTCGACATTATCTGGTGTTTCGAGCATGCATTCTGTTGCTCGTCAGAATTTTATATGTTAGTCTTTTTGGTTTTGTCGTCTTTAGGAAGGTGTCGAAGGTAGTTTCGTATGCAGTATTACAGCTGTTGAAGTTAGCTTCATTGCTTTTTTGTAAGGCCTTAACAGCTGATAAGATGCCTTGAAAAGTAAGGAAGTTTGTTTTAATGTCGTAAAGCTCTTTAAAATCAGAGAAAGATAGGAAACTATTCGCATCATTCATCAAATGGCCCACTGTTTTAACTCCCTTTACAGACCATGAACGATAGTATACAGGTTTGTTACCGACACGTATAAGAGAGTTATGCCATAGACTTTGCGCCTTTAGCTGATCAATGGAGGAGAAATTAGTTTCAAGTGAGATTTCTGACCAGATGTGGAGTATTTCTGAAGTAAAGGCCTATGCAGTTTTTATAGTTTTTAACAGATCTTGTTTATTAAGGTTGGTACGAAAAAATTCGACACCACCTAGATTTTGTAATTCATAGTCAAACAAAAGTTTCCATTTTCCTTGATTTTCCGGATCTAGATATTTTTTTACCCAACTTGATTTAAGAGCTTTGTTGAAAATTTTGATATCAATCATCCTTAACCCTCCGTTCTCGTAGTCGTTGATCATTATGTTGTGCTTTACCTTGTCTCCCTTGCCATCCCATACAAAATTGAAGAACATATTATTTATTTCTGTTAGAGCGCTGTGGTTGGACGGCAGAGGGGACAGGATGTAAACCAGTTGAGAGGCAATAAGGCTTTCTAAAACTGTAATTTTTCCTAATAAGGTTAAACGGCGCAGTTCCCAGCAGCTTAAGCTGTTTCTGATTTTGGTTAGTTTTTCGTTGTAATTAGCTTCTATAGTGGTTTTGGGGTTGGTGGAGAGCCATACGCCTAGAGCCTTAACCTTTTCTTTTACCTATTTAAAATCTTTGTCGGGTCTGAGATGTGTTTCGTTTCGAATATTCGCACGGATCCACAAAGCTTCAGTTTTCTTGCTATTTAATCGGAGACCAGAAATCTCGCTGAAAAAGTCTAATATTTGTAAGGAGGTTGTTAGAGAGGCGGGCGATCGATCTAAAATAAGGGTAGTATCATCCGCGTATTGACTGATTTTTACTTCTTGTTCGTTTATTTTTATGCCCTTAATGTTTTTATTTTGCCGTATTGTTTCGGCTAGTATTTCTACACAGAGAATAAAGAGATACGGAGAGAGAGGGCAGCCTTGCCTTACCCCCCTTTCAAGTTTGAAGAAGTTGCTAGACCAACCGTTGTTAAGAATGCAGCTTTCTGTGTTATGGTAAAAGAGCTTCCAGTTGATAGCAGATTGCCAAAAATTGTAACACTGTAAAGTTTTTGGAAGAAAAGACCATTCTACCGTGTCGAAGGCCTTTTCAAAGTCGAGAAAAAAGTAGAAGTCCTGGAATGAATCACAAATCGGGGTAAAGATAGCGTATGGGTACTTCGGCTATTATCCACTTGTAGTATGAATGCTCAGAATTTACCTCGTTTTTCTAAAATTCACCGATCAAATGGAAAATCGGGGTGAATATGGCATATGGGAACTGAGGGTATTAGCCACTTGGGGGACGAATTCTTAAAATTCATACCGTTTTTCTGGAATTCATTGAAAAAAAAAATGGAAAATCGGGTTAAAGATTGGATTTGGCACCCTAGGATCAATTCCACTTGAAGGAAGAATTCTCAGAATTTACCCCGCTTTTCTAGAATTCACTAAGAACATAAACTTCTTTTAAAACTTGTAATTTTTTCTATCTTTCATTTTTAACTAAGGCAAAGCTCTGTCATAATTTATTTCTCGACAAGATATTGTAGATGAACATAGAGTGATTTTATCCAACCAATGAAATTGATCATAGACTACTATGCGTTACAAAAATTTTTGGCTTATGTCATGTTTTCCACACACAACATGGGGGTGATCCAACAATCAAACATGTCGCTGGTGTCATACATTATTAATCTAACTAAAAATTCAAGCTGAAATTGCTCATTTAACGAACACAAATGGATAGTTAAAAAAAAAACTGCTCCAGTTGTACTTGAACATGCAACACTTCTATGGAAATAAACATCTTCACTACAAATAATTCAAGCAAATAACTTCAGGTGAAATAGTTTTTTTGGAATTTGTGAAATTTAAAGTGGACCATAGTGCACTAATATACCATAAATCCATTCTACCTTCATACTTACTTGCAACTGTTTGGCTCTAATTATTCAATATTATTTCACAGATCACAGTAAGTAACTCTCCAATTTACCCTTATATACTTTTGAATAAAATAAAGCAGTTGACACGAGATTGAGGAGTCAAGGCTATTTTATTCACTAATTCATTCATAATTGTTGGTAAGATTTCTTTTTATGTGGGTTGCTGTAAACATAAAGGTTTTAAATAAATTCTTTGCAATTTAAATGTTTGTGTCAATTTTTTTAAATTCTACTGCTTTGGAAGTGCACTAGATGTGAAACTCTGGAACTCAACAATTCCAATGGAAGTTTTGTGGACAAATTCATAGGTCTGATGCAAACATGCTTAAGAGGTCACATTCTCTGTTGATGTTCTCTGGCCATGTCTAAGTACAATTCACAATGTGGAGCAAGGGAATTTTGGATATGACTTGAATTAAGCATGCTTCAAAACCCAATTGAAACTGTTAGAATGAACACATGACCCATTAAGTGTTTAACCCTTAAACTCCCAAGATCTCATTAGTATTTCTCCTTACTGTCTGCCACATAGTTCTTGTGATGTTAGTTTTGAGAATTTGGTATTGGATCAACTAATAATCCCCTTATCAATAATTTTCTTTATTCTCATCACTTGTCTGCTTGATATTGTATTGATAGTGTAAAGAGAAATTCTGTCTTGGTCACACACGGGAGTTAAAGGGTTAATTATTAGTATTATTCTGTGCCAAATAGCTTGCCTTATTGATTTTATTTAAAATTACAAAAGGTCTTTCTCCTCAAGTTGCCTCCATTTCCAGTCTCTCCACATTTCATAGTGACACTGTTCTGTGATGTTCAATAAGACCCATCCATCACTATCAACTCGCTCTAAGATACTTGCCACATCTATCAACTCTTCTGTGGTCTCCTTGGTCCAAACTTCGAAGGCTCTATCCCACCTGTAATGGAAAAATCTTTGTCTCGACTTCCCCTTCCTTACCTGCCTCCAGTAATCAAAATCTACCATTTCTTCTGTTGTCATCACTGCATGGTAACACCCTCTTGGAACATTTATCCCTTTCTCCTTCCTTAGTTTGAAAAGATATTGCTCAGTGATGGGGTTAAGGCCTTGGAATACCTTCCTTTCTTCTTTAGAATAGAGCATCTGTAGGGTTGGAAGCTGTGAAGAAAATCAGTCTCCATTAGGAAAGAAAATCTAATGACACTTGGCTTGTGAAAGACTGTCTTCACCAAATTCGTATTAAAATGCACATTTGGCTTAATTTCATCGGGTAAGTACCACTTACCAAGTATCAGTATGTTAATGATGATATGCTATAAATTAACTCAAGGGACAATGAAAACAACCACATCGTTATGTTAACCCAACAAACAAATTTAGCAATTAAAGGACTATTAATCATTAGATGTATTTATAATAATTTAACTTAAAATTCATTGCAGACACAAGGCAATTAAAAACATCCAAAACTAGTCATCAAAGGGAAACAAAACACAAAAGTAATAGTACTAAAATAATAATAATAATAATAATAATAATTATTTAATAATAAGAACAATAATGATATTCCCCTAAACTACTTGACATGTTAATAAGAACATCTCTGCATAATATAAAATGATTATAATAATAGTAATAATAATAATGATATTCCCCTAAACTACTGGGCATGTTACAAGAACATCTCTGCATAGTATACAACAACAACAACAACAGTGGTAAAAATAATAATAATGATAATGACGATGATGATAATAATAATAATAATAATAATAATAATAATGTAAGAGAAAACCCAAGCAGAAGAAAACCACAGATCACTCACAAATTCTGCATACCTCGTGAGAAGCATCATAAGGAGGCTTGAGGAGCTCATACAAGACCAAATCTTCATCATCTGGTTCACTGGCTGTAAAAAGGCACAACAATGCTTTCTTTAGCAAATAACAAAAAAACAAGGTTTATAGAGATGAATAATTATGGAACAATATAGCAAAAAATTCATATTACAAAAACAAAGAGACAAAGAGTGAAAATGGTCAACATATTAATTACCTTGAATATTGTTTTCATTTGACAACTCTGTGTCTTTGTCCCATAGTTGAATGTCTAATGGCAGAAGAGGAGGGGGGACAACAAATGGATCATCTTCCATATCTTCATAATCCTTCTCAAAATCCCCTAATTCATACTTACCAGGAAAAGCAACACCAAAACCAACAGAAACCTCTTCCATGGTTTTGTCAGGACTAAATGGACTCACTCCTGTTCTGCATTTCTTAATTCCATCTTCACCTATTCTTGCACTGCTGTTTTCACCAGCACAATGTATAAGTCCTGTACCACTTACTCCAGATTCTTTGTCACTGCAAATATTCTCTTGACCCCTACATCTCATAGTTTCAATGGTAGAGCAACCAACTAGCCCAAGGACACTTCCATGGCCACCTTCTTCACAAGCTGGATGACAACTTTCTTGGGTACTGGGACAATTTTTAATGTCACATACTGGTTGCCCATTCATGATAATTTTCGCAAATGAATTCCGCAGGAATGGCATATCCCTTAAGCTGAAATTCATTTCCAAGTTGTTGACAAATGCACTGATAAAACCCAACGCAAAGACACCACAGTCAAAAACATTCTGTCCTTGAGAAGGCAACTTTTCTCTTTCCTCCTGACTTAACCTTCGAAATGAAGAAATATCAATATTTGCAGTTTTGAATTCCCTGCACAAGACCTGAAAAACATAATCACTCCTTCGATCTTTACAAAGGGAGTCAAATTCCCCATACAACTTCATTGGCCTGTCTATTAAGACACACCACCAGTGACCAGGGCAATGAACAGGAAATACAAACTTTTCATACTTGTGAAAATCACACCTAAGCATTTCCTTAAGACCCAGCTCTTGGCTGCAGTGATTTAGCCAAAAGGTGCTTGCCACATACACATCCTTTTTCTGACTCATTAAGAATGGACCAATGTAGTTGATCACGACATCATTTATTTGGTTACCTGGCTTGAGGGTACGAACATCTTTTGCTTTGACTTGTCCATGGAGTGTGGCAATGATGGTATCATCACTTATAGTACTGCTTAAATCCCACACCTCATCCAGTGTGCAATGAAAATTTGTATGCAGCTTAACTTCTGGCAAGTCATTCACTCTCACAGGATTGCCATAAGTTCCAGGCCCTTGAAGGTTTACAGCAGCAAAATCTGGGTTCTGATATGCTTCTCTCTGAATGTAACCTTGGCCATCTTTAAGGGACAGTGGAAGAGCAGATGTCCTGCGACTATCAAGAAGTACAATTGCATCTGCTTTAAAGAGCAGAGAAACAAAGTGATATTCCTTTGTCCTCACAATGAGTGATGGTCTCTCATCTGCCTGGAACAATCCCAGAAGAAGGGAATAAAATTCCTGGAGACTGCTGGGGTCAAGGGAATTAATTACAGCACCATCCAAAAGTGCCCTCAAGGGTAAATCTAGTCTTTGAAATGTACAGTTCTTCCTAATTGCTGCCTCCTTCATTGCTAAAATACTGTAGTCACCATCAAGACCCCGCATAGGCTCTAAAGGTACAGAAAATCCACAGCCAACTTCACAAACCTGTTTTAACCAAATGATGTCTGCTGCCAAATCTAGGTCAAACAAATTGAACAAAGTAGGTCCTTTCCTGGAACAACCTATTGCATTGTTCATTGCACAAAGTCCACAGAATGAGCTGTACCCGTGAACTTGCATACACTCCTGACTGCCATTGTTGCTACTTAGGCGCACTTGGCTCTGTACATCTTTATTTGCATGCTTGTCAATAATCTTTAAAAAGTACCTCAAGTTACTTCTTTCTGTGGCATTATCTTGAGAAGGATTTATGGCTGCAAGAAAGCCCTTCAAGGGCATTACAAACTTGGCCAGTTCACTGCAGTAAGGATCAATGTTCTCTAGATGTTGCTGACACTTGTCCTTCAACTCAGCTGGCTTCCATAGCATTCCTTGATTGCTTCCTGGCATGAACAGCAATGATGTGGATGGCTCACCAAGGGTGACTTCATGGGTTTTCAGACTTCCTTGGGGTGTACTGCATCTGTTGGATCCAACATCAACATTTACATCATTTGTATGGTCAAGCAGATCATCCTTATTGAACACTGGCTCATCAACACCGACTTGAGTGCTAGGTCTTTTGATACTTTCTTTATCATGGCATGAAGTACTAGCCTCAGTTGTATGGCTACTTAACAGAGGGGTTTCCTTTGGAGCTGTCTGAGATGTTTTCATTATACTATCATCAGATGGTACAATGCAACAATCTATTGTTACACAGAAGAGCCCACAGTTAACAGCCATCTGAAGCACAAGATTCTGGCAGCAGGGATGAAAGCATGGAGTTTCTTTTTGCTCTCCAACGCATGACAAGCAGTCAGAGTGTTCCTCGTAACTGGTGAGATGACTTAGAATTGACTTTCCCAGGTTTTGCTTTCTGTCTCTCTCCCAAAAGATTGTACCATAGAGAAAGTACTGAAAACCCGAAGCCTGTAAAGTTTGAAGGCCAGTTACAAACTTCTGGTGAAACACAGCTTCTTCTTCCTCTCTGTCAGAAAACGACGATACCATGGCAAGGAGTCCATAATCCAGAACCTGACAATAACTCTTCAATAAATCATCAATACTTCTATGGTGAGCCACTTTCCTCAACCTTAGACTTCGATTATACATCTCCTTACGCACAGTTAGGCCAAACTCTGAAATGAAATTGTGCATATTCAGCAAAGATAACTTGGGGGGTGTTTCACAAAGGGGAAGTTCATACTGCTTTTCCTTGAACAAAACCATCTGGCCACCAAAAATGGATTTAACTACCAATTGCTCTCCACATTCTATCTCCACCTTGAACATTCCTCCAGGACGCACTTCTTTGATGACCCCCAGAACATTCAAGGGCTGAAATGGATCTGGCTTTGAAAAATGCAATCCTTCTGAACGTGGATTTTGGAAGAGAACTTTGTCTCCCACCTTAAATTCCCGCTCTTTAGCCCTCTTAAGAGCCCGTTTGTGATTCTTTTGAATGGTGTGTTCTGTTGCTTCAAGGACATCCACCATCTTAGATTTGTATTCTCCACTCAAGTTGAAGAGGTATTTCGTGATGCTCTCTACCTGGAATTCTGCCTCTGAATCCACTGATTGAAGTGGGATGTTGTTGTGACTGTGAGAAGGTGGAGAATGTGAATTTCCTTGCACTATCTTCTTAACAGCTGCTGACAGCTGCTTAGCTGAAACACCCAATGAAGACAATAATATGGTCTCAGAAGAAATTTGCAGGATGGCCTCTGTTATCTCTTCTAATTTAGATTTATCCATGGAAGTGCTTTCCCCATGTCTCTCAAGTTCAATGAAATCTTCTGATGAAAATTCATAATCCTCAAGGCAACCATCTTCAATACTTTCTGTCCACATACTATCATCTGGGATGATGTAGTCCACCAAGCAGGAAGGCTCACGGTTCTTATATATTCGAAAAGGCACATCATTAATTGTGCTGTGCCACTTGCAATTCAAAAGGTCTGCAATAGCAGAGAGTAGTAAAGGCCAGACATTGGCCTGAAGATCTCTAGGCAACTGTTGTAAAAACCTTGCAAGTAACCTTTTGACTTGCTTGTTGAGATTTTCTATCTGGCCTTGAGACTGTGGGTGGTGTGGCCTACCATGAACCATGCAAACTTCAAATTCTTTGCAAAGTTTTTGCACTACCTCTCCAATGAATTCACCACCATTATCTGACTGAATTACAGTAGGTGACCCTTCCTTGATGAACAAGGCCTTCAGAATGGCATACACTTCTTCTGCAGACTTTGTTTTTAACGGGAACAGCCAACAAAACTTCAAGAAACAGCACTTGACTGTTAGAATGTAACGGTAGCTCCAACAATTATTCTGCATAAAACTACGGTGCTTCTTTGGGGCCATGTCAATAAGGTCACACTGTAGTCTGGAATGGGGGCGAAAAGATCTAATGGGGACAGGAGGGGGAAGCACTCGCATTGGCAAGGGGTTGTTGACCTGACATGTTGAGCATCGAGCCAAGAAGGCCCTAATAAGGTTGAAAATACCCTTAAATACATATTTTTGATTGAATAGCCTACTCAAGGCATTCACCCCTCCAGGGAGGCAAGTATCCTCTCTAAGGACACCTTTAATGTAGTGTAAACTGCTTAATACACCATCTACAGCCTCTCTGTAGAGAAGTTGCTTTGTAGTCTTAAGCTCTCCTTGAACATAACTGTTGACCAAAACAACAAGGATGCCATTTTTGTCACGGACAATCTTACCTTCTTGGTCAAGTTTTAGTGTGTAGACTGGTATTTTCAGGCTACGTCGTTCAAAAAATCGTCTTTTATACTGATTAAAGAAAGCATTTAAGTTTTCATTCTTCTCTGAAGAAATACCATCTTTTGGAAAAGATGTATATCCTGGAGTACAATACAAAACTGTATCTGCCAGTTTTCCATAAAAATATTTCTGGCATCCATTGAAGCTACAATCTGCTAAATAAAATATAGTATTTGTGAATAAGTAATATTTATAGAAGATTGCTACCTTTAACATACATTTATTGATTAACCCTTTACACCCTAACATCAGTATGCATATTCTCCATACTGTTCTCTATACATTTCCTGAAGCCCTGACAAAGAGAGTTTTTATAAAAATCAAGAGATTTATAAATTGTTGGTCATTTCCTTTATTCTCATGAACTCAATGTTTGATTCAGGGGAGATATTGTAAGGAGAAATTAGAAGCTGGTCACTTTTAGGGGTTAAAGGGTTAAGATTTTTTCTTCCATAACGGGTAAAACAGATCCTATTTAATGGTTCAGAGATGACCTTTCTACAAGTAACTGGAATTGAGGCAATAGAAGATATTACTGCATGCTCAGTATATTGTTGCACAAAAGTATTTAAAAGTTTCCTGTTTCTGAATTTCAGTAGTGGATAACTGTTGTATTCCAGCACTGTTATTTTCCAGCCCCTCTCAGCTGTTCTCAGTTTCTCAGCAGGAGTTAACTATTGTATTCCAGCACTGTTAATTTCCAGCCCCACACAGCTGTTCTCAGTTTATCAGCAGGATTTACTGTTGTATTCCAGCACTGTTAATTTCCAGCTCCACACAGCTGTTCTGAGATTACTAGCAAGGAATAAATATTCTTTTCCAGTCCTTACTTGTATTTTCAGTTGCATACTATTCTTCCCACATTTCTTAATAAATGAATCTATATTTAGTGGACACTTCTATATCACAGACACTGGAGAAGGTTCTCAGAGAAGTTACCTTTGATACTTTTATAACTATAAAAGTAATAGCTTTCACTGCAATTTAAAGTGATTTAATTTTTGAAATACAGTTAACTTCTTCACTAACCCCACAACACCTGTGCAAAGCATGTCAATTACAAATAACAAATATGGAGAGTTGCAAATTACTTCAATACTTTATAGTGCAAGCAATGTATTCCTTACCGTCATTTTTCAGTGTTTTCTTTCCATTTACAGACTCAAGTGGCTGTAATGAAAAAAACAAATTCAAACAATTTTACCTCACTTCTTAAAGCAAGAAGTCACAAGACTAAACAACAAGTGTAGAAACTTAGACATACTTAGGCTAAAACTCTGATTCAAAAATAAAAAAATGACCCCCCTGCAAAAAAAAATTGTACCACTGTCTTTGATACCATCCTGTCACTCTCCTATTTTTTTTCACTTTTCTTTACTTCTAATTTGTAAACACATATAATGCTTCTTCTCAATGGGAAGTGTCTTCAAGAAAACCCAAATAACGAAACAGTATTGGCAAGAAAGATAGCCAAATGAACAGTAGTATCGAATTAGAGCTTAGAGCAATTAAACAACATGAATGGCTGCTACACCCCATTCTTTTTTCCCAGGTCTACATGAACTAGATTTTGAGCACAGAATGCAATACCTCACCAAACATCTGCTATGATGACTCACTTAAAAGTGTGCATGATTATCACCTCTTGCTGAGATAGCACACTTCACTTCAATGTTTTTTATTACTACACATATGGGGGCTTTGGTAAGATTGTGGAAAGGAGGGACAACGTTTGAGCAGCTGGGAGGGGCCAAAATGACAGTGTGACAGCCATTTATTCCCACTTGGATGGCAAAGTCTGGGGAACCTTCCCCTGGAAATTTAAAAGTTCAGATGTCCAAAAGGGTCCATTTTAGGCCACTATTTCCCAAGTTGGCTAAAAATTATAGCTGCTACGAGGGTGAGTATTGACACTGAAATAATGAATAGAGTACCTTTTATGTAACTAACTATATAAACATTATACATAGCAATGTTGTCTCTGTGATGATGTCTGTGTGGTCTTGTTTGATTTTTACTTTTGCCTTGCTCAAAAAATGAGATTGTGCTGAGGACAACATTAGATTTTGGGGTACAGTGCTGTGATTTCTAACACAGTATCTTTAATGCAATTACTGATGGCAAAGGAGTTAATCAGTACTTCAATGATAAATGTAGAGCATGGCAATTAATGAAACGATCAATGACTAATCATGAACTAGCTCTTTGTCAGTGACAAGTTCACAAAATTAATATTGGTGAAGGTTACTTCATACAACAATTACTGTAAACCACCATACCAAAAAACATGGTGACTGGTACATTCAACCAGAACTCTTTGTGCAAGAAAATACTAGAACCACTCATAAAAACAAGCAGTAAAGGTCTGAAAAATTTAAACCTTGCATACATAATGTTGTTGTTTTGTGAAATATTGCTTTCTACGAGTGCCTTAGCCTAAGAGTAATAGTAAAATGCACAGGTGCCATATTTGTCTGTGAGTGGATTGAATCTATTGGGTGAACACCAGAAAAAATAGTAATATTGATACAAATAGGCTGAGGGTTTAGTATAGGTATGCTGTGGTTTAGTATAGGTATGCTGTGGTTTAGTATAGGTATGCTGTGGTTTAGTTTTATCCTTAGTTTAATTCTTTTACTTTTAATAGAGGCCAAATTGATAGTGACACATCATCTCATCATAACTTAGGCTAGGAGCTAAATTTTATCTTTCTTTACACAAAATGCATTTTTCATTCATATCATTAACAAAACCAAAGGAAAATGATGTTTATACCAAGGACAAAAATTAAGCACAACATATACCTTTTTATAACTAGTGCATAATTCGCCAAGGAAATGTTTAGAATAGAGCTTACCACCTCATCAGCACTTTTGTTTTCTTTGCTTTGCTGCTGGTTCTCATCCATGCCTGTATGAATGATATTTAGTAAGGGTGAAAGGATTGGTATTTTCTTAGCAAAGATAGTTGCAGAGAGTTTCTCCACTAATATACAGATTGCCAAATGCTCACAATGAATGCCAACAAGACCAAGTTCTTGCTAACACATGTAGGAGCAATAATTGCTAATAGTAGGCAATAGTCTGTATTGAATTAAGTATTCATTTCTGCATGAATTAGTGTTTATTTCATTTTAATGTTTGTGACACATAGCTGAAAAAGTATGGATAATGTGGTAACATATAACATACATATTATTATCATATTCCTTATAATTTGGTACAAGGGACTTTACTCTAAATTGATCAAAATAAAGAAAGTGGCATATGTCAGCCACTGATTTAAATAGCAAAGCACCAATTATTAAGTGAAGAGTAATTTTGCTGCAATTCTGTCCCTTCTGGGTGAGCAAAGAGAATGATTTAATATATTGTAACCCAACTGTTACTTGTTGGAGAGCATTGGGAGACAGCACCCTATCCTTTATGAAAGAGACCAGATCTTCATCATACGAGTTAGCAGTTTGTGAGTTAACCTCCCAGGATATGTGATATTTGACATCAACCAGACCAGAGGTTGAATTTTTGCGTAGTCCCATACATTTACAATGAATACATGTCTTCCACTGTATCCATAATAGCCATCATTGTAGGCACAATGAGATGGAGAAAATCACACATTTTTGGGCATTGAAACACCGAGATCTGCCCTGTTTTTCAATTATGCAACATCTAGTTTTACATGTCCCACGCAAAATAAAAAAATCAGCCCTCGACACTGAAGGATTCAATGAATCAAAGTTAGTAGTTACTCGCACGCTTCGCCATGCTGTCATATGAAATCTACAGTATTAAGCCCAAAACTTGAACGTGATCTTTGAAGAATGGTTGTAATATTTGAATTTAACAAAATACTAGCATAAAATGCAACCGAAACCTTACCTTCCTTTAGTAGTTCCGACAAAAAAGCACAACTTCGATCACCAGCGCACTCCAAACCAATAAGGGAAGCTACGAGGCAATGTCAAATTCTCGTCTTCCTAACCTTTCCAACGTATCGAAGAAAATTTCACTGATACTTCGCGCTTAAAAACGCAATAAGAATATTAATCTTTCAACAATCCGAAGTGTCCCAAAAGGCATCAAGGATAAGCCCATGAAACAAGAATAGCCCATGAAATTCTCAAACTTCGAGCGCGGAAAACTTAACGATAGTCTCACAATTTTGCATTGCATCCCTCCCCTAGTTGGGAAGTGACACGCAGAAGACACGTTCACAACGCACTTTGATTGGAAGAAATAAAACCGCATTCTATTGGTTATTAGGTGTGAGGACATAACTACAACGGAAGACACAACTGCAACGCTACAGAAGGTGGTCAGCATTAGATTCCATCCACCAAAACCACCTCGGTCGAGAGGCACTGAGAAGGAATGATGGACAACTCATGACTTGTCATACTAATTAAAAATTACGAAGCTACGACAACATGCCGACTTATCCCGATGAACTAAGTGTATTATTTGTTTGGGAAATTGCGTCAAAACCTTTTACTCAAGAAATGGTAAGTATTAATTTATTGTTCGATTGTAGTATTATAAAACATTTTACGCAATTTTATGCAGATATTTCACGTATTTAAAAGGTGCCCAGGTTTTACGTAGTTTTGGTGGATGTCAGAAGGGAACATCCACCAAAACTTTGACCAAAACCATCAACGATTTTATCTATAGCCACTGTTAGATCTTCCGGGAAACAAAATATTTATACCAATAATTAGCAGTTAGTGCTCTGGCTAATTATTTTTTATGGTGCACAATTGCTGACCGACCAAACGTTCATAATGATTATCATAACTCAGTGGTTTTGGTGGATGTTTCTCTCCATCCACCAAAACCACCATAGAGTACATAACCACAATCTATTTCTTTGTATCTAGAGATATTTTACATAGTTCTTAAGTCAGCACCTTTTATTATTGAAACCATGATCATAACATGGTGCACAATATAGAATATAGAAGGTTCTGGTGTGGCAATCATGTAATCTTGAAACAGGAGAGCTTTCAACTGACTTAAACAGATATTTGCAACAAAATTTCAGATCCAGAAATTGCGTCCACTATTTCTGCAAAAATCATAACCTTTAAGTACAACAAATCAGCGCATCAGTAATTGTTATCAGGGGTCTGAAAATCTTATAGGTCTTTCACATTTATTTCAAGTAACCTTTAATTTCACATGGATGAATAAGTATACACTTAAGATGCAGAATGTCTTACATTTTAAAAATTATTTCCCTTTTTATGGATAGACAGTGAAAGGCCTTTGCCACATTGGTGAATCAAACCATTGTGTACCATGTATTTTGTGATAATTTTTTGTTTTTGCTCACAATATCCAAAACAATGGAGGAGATAAATTTAAATAGCAAATTCTATTAATGGTTAAAATTAAATATCATTGGAAGATCAAATTAACTTTTTACTGTTTCAAATTCAGTTTTGGTTTCTTGCTTATTCCAGCCTCTTAATATTCAAAAGCATTCCTTGTCATTTTTGTGTTCTTTTGTGTAACATAACTTGAAAAATAAATACAGAGGAAGGAAACCATAAAGGATTAAACTTGAAGCTAAAGCAAAGTTTAAGTTGAGTCATAGCTGATCCAAATACTGAGCACTTTATATTGTAACCCATTTAGCAGTAAAGTTTATCTATATGTCTGCCAGCTTGTCACAAGTGTTTCAAGATCCGTTTTTATCAACCATTCAGTAGCATACAGCGTTGTAAGACAATACAGATGTAACTCGATCTCAGTCTAGTTAGACATTGATGGCGCATGTAATCACGTACATATTGCAACATCCTCCCTTTTTTTTTTTTTTTTTGTGAAGAATAGCTTGGAAAAAGAGAAAAAGAAAGAAAGAAAAAAAAAAGGAAAATTAACCAATAAAAGTGTCAATGTCAGTTCAGTTCAGAATCAATGCCATAGGACAAAATCTATCAGCTGGTGAGTTCGACATGAGAGGATCGGTAAACGAGAACACTGAACCCTATGATAACCGCGAAGAAGGATTTAAAGTCACGAGTCTAGTCACGGATATAGTCCTTGAGGTATGCTGGGCTCCTCCTGACACGCTCTGACCTCCGACATTGTTCCGGGACAGTCACCTCTTCAGGGTGTGGCTCGTGAGGAGCATTGCTCTGGTCAGGGGTAGACGCTGCGGTTGTGGTCGCCTGTTCATCTGCGCTGGCCATATCCAGTTCTGGCGCTGTGATGGTGGGTTCAACTGGTGGTTCAGACGTTTTCCGCAGGTGCTGTCGGTTTCTGCGGTAGACTGCTCCGTTGTCCGTCTCAACAGTGTATGATCGCTCGTCGAGTCTTGCAGTGACTTTGGCCTTGCGCCAAGACTTATCTCCAAGTTTGAATGGCTTCATTCTAACAACATCGCCTTCAGACAAACTGAGTAAATCCTTTGCGGACCGGTTGTAGTACTTGGCTTGGGCCTGCTGGCGCTGTCGCAGCTCTTTCTGTTCCACTTCCAGGTTTATGGTCCTGGGTAATAGTAGGCTTTGAGTGGTAGGAAGGAGTGTTTTGGTCCTTCGGCTCATCAGGCGTTGTGCTGGGCTGGTCGTTGTCCCTTGTGTCGGCGTGTTTCTATAGTCGAGTACGGCGAGGTATGGGTCGGTTCCAGCCCTGATTGATTTCTTCAGAATGCGCTTGACTGTCTTCACCCCATACTCAGCCTTGCCATTGGCTTTGCTATTTCCAGGGCTACTGGTAAGGTGCTCAAAATCCCATTTTCTGGAGAATTCAGCTAATTCGTCACTTGTAAACTGTGGCCCATTGTCACTGATCACTTGATCAGGTATACCGTAGCGAGCAAAGTGACTCTTTAGCTTCAGAATGGTGGTGCTGGCTTTAGTGTTCGGCAACCTGTCCACCTCCCAGAAATTGCTATAGTAGTCGATGGTGACCAGGTAGTCTTTGCCATCAAGAGTAAAGATGTCTGTGGCGATCTTCTCCCAAGGACGGGATAGGACCTCGTGGGACATTAGTGTCTCCTTTGGGTGCGTGGTGCTGTCGAGTTCTCTACATATTTCACAGGCGGAGATGTGGTGCTTCATTTCCGCAGACATGCCTGGCCAGTAGATACATTCACGGGCACGCCTCAGACACGCCTCTATTCCAAGGTGGGACGAGTGAATCTTCAGCTTCATATCTGCGCGAAGGCTCTTTGGTATCACAACGGAATTTCCTTTGAAAGTCAGCCCATCTTGTACGGTCAGTTCGTCACGCATACTGAAGTAAGGGTGTATCAGTGCTGGAGCATGCTCCTTCTTCTCAGGCCATCCTACGAGAATAGTATCTGACAGCTCTCGCAGACACTGGTCCTTCCGAGTCTCTGCTCTTATTTCGTCTAAACGTTGGTCAGATATGGGTAGATAACGGACCATGTTGACTGATTCGAAGTCATCTACTTCTTTTCCGTTGTAGGGTAGGTAAGCCCTTGACAGCATGTCAGCCAAATGCATGTTCTCGCCACGCTCATAGTGCACGGTGAAATCGTATTTCTGCAACCTCATCATCATTATCTGGAGGCGTCGAGGCGCTCGAGCGAGTGGTTTCTGTAGAATCATCTCCAGTGGCTTGTGATCACTTTCGATGTGTACATGTCGACCAAATGTATACTGGTTGAAACGCTCAAGAGAGAAGACAATCGCCAGCATCTCTTTCTCTATTTGAGCATACCGGGTTTCTGTGTCGGTAAGGGAGCGACTCGCGTACTCTATAGGCTTGCCGTTCTGAAGTAATGCTGCACCAAGGCCACTCTGGCTCGCATCACACTGTATGGTGAGGTCTAGGGAAGGGTCGTAGTAACGTAGAACAGGCGCTTCTGTTACTAGCCTCTGCACGTTTTCAAACGCCTGGTCTTGTTCCGAAGACCAGTTCCATGGAGCGTCCTTCCGAGTCAGGCGACGAATCGGTTCCATGACTTCAGACAGTTTCGGAAGGAACTTGGCTAGATAATTGACAAATCCGTTGAGGCGCTGAACGCCCTCCACATCTTGTGGCTTTGGCAATTTTGTGATCGCCTCTACTTTGGCAGGATCAGGCTTCAGGCCCTTGTTCGTCAGGAGATGCCCCATGAAATTTACCTCGCTCATCCTCAGCTTCATCTTGTCTGGGTTAAGGACAATGCCGCGGTTCTTGCACCTTTGTAGGAGATCTCGGAGACTCTTGTCGTGGTTTGCAGTGGCTTCTTCGTCGGTCTCTCCAGTGCCATAAATGAGGATGTCGTCCGCGATGCACAGAATACCAGGTAAGCTTTCCAGTGCGTGAGTTACGTGCTTCTGGAAAATCTCGGACGAGGCGGAGAGACCGAAGGGCAAACGAATCCATCTGTACCTTCCGTAGGGTGTTGCGAAGGTCGTGAGTACGCTGGACTCAGGGGCAAGGACACAGTCCCAGTATCCCGACTTGAGGTCAACTGTCGAGAATACTTTTGCTTTTGAGAGCTCTGGGAGTATGTCCTCAAGTACAGGAAGTTGATATCTTTCTCTCTTCAGGGCAGTGTTAAGTGGCCTGGGGTCGATACAGATTCTCAGCGCTCCAGATTTCTTCACAGCCACGGCAAGACTGCTAACCCATGGAGTAGGTTCATCGATTGGAGCTATGACCTCCAATTGCTGTAGTCGATCCAGTTCTTTCCTCAGTTTCTCTTTGAGTGACGTTGGGACACGGCGTGGAGGTGCGACGACGGGAGTTGCGCCTTGTTCGACTTCAAGGTGAACTGTTCCTGGTAGTGCTCCTAGCTCTCTTTGGAACACCTCTGGGTAGGCCGCTACTATTTCGTCAGCCGTCTGCACGCTCTTAACCTTTGCCCTTGATCGTTCAGGTGGTTTTGCGATCGTGAAGTTTTGAGTGTTGACAGTAATTAGGCCCATCTGTTGAGCTGCCTTTGCTCCAATGAGTGGGGTCAGTTGTCTATCAACGACAAGGAATTCCACCGAGAACTTCTTCTTATTCTTTGGATTGTGGAGAATTAATCGACAGGAACCCAGTGGCTTTAGTGTTGTGTCGTTCCACATTTGTAGTGTCTTTGTGGTGGGCTCAAGCTTCTTATCAGCCACAAGATCGGCGGAAATGACATTCACTGAGGCGCCGCTGTCTACTTGAAATTTCACTTCCGCCTTGCCCACAAGCATCTCAGTGTAGATTACTCTTGGGTAATCATGTTCTTGTGTAACAGCGTGTATCATGTCCGGTCGTGCAACAATGCTTGTAATGTACTCCATGTCGCTGTCATCGGAGGATTCATCTCTCAAGTTGTACACTTTTCTGGTCGGAGTAGTGCAGGTTGTTGCGAAGTGATTTCTGTCAACGCACTTCGTACATTTCGCGCCCCACGCTGGACACTTTCCTTTTTCGAAAGGATGTGCTTTGCCACAAAATTTACAGGTCTTCGCCTTCCCCGCGCGGCTTTTCCTAGACTTGTCATCACGGCGGCTGGAAGGCGGGTGTTTATCTTGCACAGCGTGAACATCTTCGTTCTGGGCGCCCGAGATCGTTTTCAATTGCAAATTTGTTGCTTCAGAACTCTTGCAAAGATCAATACACTTCGCCAGGGTGAGACTCCGTTCTTGTAGAAGCCGTTTGCGAGTGCGGTGATCTTGAATGCCCAGGACGATCCTGTCGCGAATGATCGAATCACGCATGCAGTCACAAAAATTGCATGTTTTCGCTAGTGTGCGAAGGGCGGTGACATAAGCATCAATGCTTTCGTTTTCCTGTTGAGTTCTGGAGTTGAAAGTGTACCTTTCAAAGGTTTCGTTCAGTTCGCCGATGGTGAATTCGTCAAACTTTTGTATTATCTTTGCCAGGTCATGTCTATCGTCTGGAGTGTCGAATTGGAAGCCGTTAAAAATCTTTAACGCATCAACACCGATACAGTGGAGAAACAATGCGATTTTGTACGCCGGCGGTTTCAGCTCGAGTTGAGCAATGACCATGTAGTTGCCCCACATTTGTTTCCATACTTTCCAGTTGTCCGCCACATTCCCAGTCGTAACTAGTTTACCAGGAGGCCCTCTCCTCCAAAATTCTCTATAAACAAATTGTTCTTTGTGGTACCTAATTGATGATAAGTATATTACAGCTCCTCAATTGTCCTCTCTCAAGACAAGGTTACTCTAAATTTAACAAAATAATGGACTTGATAAAACTCAAACTATAACTCAGCTGGCTGCTACTCGTAACCTTAATTTCTTGATATCAGTGTAAAATAATCAATATGTTATAAATAAGAACCCTAATGCTTAATTTTGTAGTGGTCACCTCCTCCTTTTCATTTTCAGACCAGACTGGAACCTCCATAGGTGTGTTTGCTTGTTTTGAGTGGGGATGGAAGAAAAGGAATCATGCCACATATCTGATTTATTATACCGGATTCGTTCTGTTTATACATGGGTAGAACTACCTTGTTCTCTGAAAAAAAATATAATTTCTCACATTTTTATCTGTGCTTTGCATTCAAACTTCCTTGTGTCTTAAACAAGAAATCTTATTTTCTTGAATTACAATCTTTGTTTCTGGCCTTCTGTAATAGGTAAATATAACAGTGTAAGATGAGTGATAGTGTATTTCTCAAGTTATTTTCTGGAATGCGAAAAAATGGAAGTGTCGTAGTGTGATAAGGAGCCAACATATGATTGCTTGATAGAAAGCAAAAAATGCAGAATTTCATATATTATTTTCTCCTTAGTCAGCAGCATATGTTAGTGAAAAGATCTTATAATTGTTAGCCTCTAAACCATCTTCAATTTAGCCAAGATTGAACTGTTATCACGTTTGTCATAAAAGTATTCTGAGATCAATGTCATATGACCCATTCATGTGTGTATTTGACCTTTTGAATTAGCAAGCCATAGTTGACAGTAACACAAAGGTCGAGGATAAAAAGAAAATATTATATACAGTACTTCTTCTGCATCTTTTCGTTTCCTTTTCTCTCCGGCTGTTCTATCTAGGCCGTGCTGGCAATTGAACATTTTCCTTCCCAAAATTAGGAATGGCACACCGGTAAAAAAATGAATTTTTGCTCCTTAAGTAACTTAGGCATCTTCCCAGAGTATTTTGTGACTTCTGTCTTCGAGGAAGGAGGTGTAAGCATTAATTTAACCCGAATGATTCCACAATTGTGGTATCATTCAAGCCATGCCAGAGGACTTGAACTAGATAAACTAGTGAGAATGCACAATATCGATAGCAAAGCCTTGTAATGCCAAAGAACTATATCAATATACATATATACACCAGTGTTCCCGAAACCTTTGTCAGCTTTAAAGAGAGAAAACTTCGTCGTAAATCCTGTCTCAAATTCCGCAATAATTTTATGCGCCTCATCAACAGAATTAACGTATCCTAAATTATCCGCATGTCTACCATCAAGCAAAGGTTCGCGCTTTAAATTTCTCGCCATGCTGTTTCTGTTTGTCCCTCAAGAATCATGGGGGTTACAGCTTCAGATGTTCGGCTACATCACTCGCGGATTTCCGAGAATCTTCGGTTATGTTTTGCAAGTCATTAAATATTCCATCTCAGTCCCTCTCGACCGAGGTGGTTTTGGTGGATGGAATCTAATGCTGACCTCAGAAAGTGATCCCAAAAAAAATTTCTGCCAGCGCAAGCGCAGTGACAGTGTACTTCATGTAACGATCACCGTAAGCAAATGTCCTCTTTAGTGGGCTTTGTGTTTGATATGCAGAGTAATAAATACAGCATTTGAAGTTTATGGGTACCAAGTTATAGGGGTACAGACTTCACCCAAACTTTTCCTTGTCGGCGGACTCGGCGCGGTCTAAAATTGGCCCTCTTAATTTCAATAAATTGACTACTCACATAGACGAGCTTAGGATACTCTTGACTGATAAAGATAAAGATATTTTATTAATTAACGAGACAAAACGCAATGAAAATACAAGTCATAATTAAGTCCTCATCCCGGATACGAAATAGTTCCTGGTGACACAATCACAAACGGCGGGGGAGAGGTGTGTTTTTATGTAAAAAAAAAAGAAACCTCAATAAAATTTTTCGTTTGGAACGACCTTTAAATGAATGCCCTAGAAAAGCTCTGCTTGGAGATTCGAAGGCCTAAATCAAAACGGGTTTTAGTTGTCTCGTAGTATGTGTTTCGAGAAGAACATTGCTCGCGTGACATTTGCGTTACGTTTAAAAGTTTATTTAGTTTAATATTTCACTATTTCTTTTCACTTATTGATCACATTGATTGACATCGAAATATGAGTAAGTTGATGGCTTTTAGATAGTTTTTTACACGTGTCGTGTCGGAGGTATGAATCAGGATAGCTTTCCCGTTTTTAATGGTTACACAGTTCAGTTTAACTCTGGTATCCCGTCACGAAGTAAGTCAGTTGTTTTAAGTCGTTTTTGGTTTTCTTAGGCTTTGTTACATTCAATTATTCGCGTTGATTTCTGTTAGTGTAATTTCTGTAAGACCGCATGTAAGTAGCGGTTAAATCTGTTCGTGTTTTTAAGATTATATGATGTGCTTAGGTCTCTTATTTTTGGTTAGGTTCTGTTGTTTAGGAATGTTATTTATTTTATTGTTTCAGATCGAATAAAATTCTTGTAAAATTTATACGGTTCGGGATTGTTCAGAGTCACGCAATTTGGTTTTCATCCGACGGACCAGTATGTCCAGTAGGACACCAGACGCTAATATTGGTCTCTTTTCATTTCGAATCTTGACAGTGCGCATGTAGAGTATTTGGTAACGGGAGATCTTAAATGTAATGGACTTCTACCCGTTATGACAACAATACACTCAAGCTGATGAGTATTGCTGATGTTTATGGACTCCAGAAGCTCATCTCAGAACCCACAAGGATAACACCTACCTCGTCAACTTTAATTGATCTAATCTATGCCCACTGTGTGGATAAGATTGCGTGTTCAGGAGTCCGTCACACCGCGATTGGTGATCATAGCATGGTTTTTCCTTACAGAAAACTAGCTCTGAACGAAATGTCTAGTGGAAAAAATACGATAAATTATAGAAATTTTCGGAAATTTGACCAACAAAGCTTTCGAAATGACATCTCGTCCTAATCTTGGGAGAATGTGTATGCATTCTCTAGTCCAAATGAGATGCGGCAGGAATGGAAACATACATTTTTGGCAAAAGCCAACAAATACGCTCCACCGAGGACAAAGCGCGTTCGCGCGCGCACTTCTCCGTGTATCATATCAGGAATAAAAGGTTCAATGCATAAACGAGACATCTTAAAAATAAAAGCCATTGAGTCAAATGCTCGGAATTATTGGATGTTATACAAAAAACAACGGAATATAACCAACAAAACAAGCATACTATCAAAAAAGCTTTACAGAGCACACAGGGAGAGACTTGGCAGACAATCAGTGAGTTAACGTCCCAGAAATCTGGAAAAAAGTCGGTGACGTCACTTAAAGTAAATGGATTGAAGATAACAATCCAGCAAAGATATCAGACGAGTTTAATCACCACTTTTTCACCATTGGTCCAAAAATTCCCAGTGAGATTGACTCGGATAGTGGAGACTATGGAGGTATCTCACTTGCACAGATACACGATTTCATCTCCATTCAACCAGTACAAACAAGGTACTTTCACCTATAGACAAACTAAACAAGTGTAAGGCAACTGGCCCTGACAGAATATCTGCGAGAACTACTCGGAAGTGCATGCGCCGACCTCATTTGTGTGCCAAGAGGCGATATTTTTAATCAATCTATCAGACGGGGTAAACTCCCAGAAGACTGAGAATCTGTTAGAGTCACACCCCTTTTCAAGCAAGGCGATCGAGACAACGTAAACAATTATCCTCCGATCTCGATTATCCCAGTTGTGGTCGAGGTATCGGAGAGAATATTATACGAACAATTTAATGCCTATTTAGAGGAGCACGATAAACTATGCAAACATCGGTCTTGTTTTCGTGCTATTCACTCAACTGACATAGCTGTGCTTGAGGCAACTGACTCCCGGGCGTACAATATAGACTTTGGGAAAATCAATCTTACTTATTTTGTGTACCAGTACACAAGGACAAAACTTTGGAGAAGGGCAGGGACATTCGGGAAATGATGTAATCTACACTAGAAGCCATTAAGAGCTTGATTTGGTTTGAATGTATGACTAATTTTGGACAATACATACATGTAAAGTAACACAATGCTGAGTGTAGGTTTCTTTTGTCCATAAGGGCATAAAGTTCAACTTTCAGTTGGTTGAGAGCAAAACGTTTACTATAATTATTGTATTTAGGTTTTGTGGGACTGTATTTTCAATAAAGTACCCAGGAAAATTTAGTTCAGGTAGGTAGAGATGAGGTTGGAAATGGAAGAGTCTAGGGAAAAAAGATAGGTGCATTACAAGATCAGAGCACAAGCAGTACTTTAATGAATCATATGTTGAGTTAAGTACTCTGAAGTAACATTACATTAACGGTGCTAATAATTTTTAACCCAATAAAATTTACAATTTGACCTGGAGGTTTTATTTACCAGAAAGTTCAATAGAGATAGAGTGTCACCATAATAGATTTCAGGAACAGTAATCAGAGACAACTTAAACACAGCAGAGTTCACTGTACAGGCAAGTTCATGATGTTATCATATGACTTAAACTACCAGAAGCTTTCAAGTTTTCTTATTATTGAAATTGTAATTTCATGCCAGTGAGTCTACCGAATTCAAGTTATGTGGAGAAATGAATGGGTGAACTTGACATCATCATGCAAATGGTCGACTTCACATCATCATGCAAAGTGCTGATCTACCGTACAAAAAGGTCCAAAACAAACATGGTAAGCAACTGAATTTCATGTATCACTTTGTGTTAGAGCACACAAGAGGACTTGTGAGACCTGCTTCTATCTCATTTGCCAGAACAAGATTGAGCTTCTGATACCAATCAAAATTCAGAATGACCGTGACAGTTTGGAACTGATCTGTTAAGACTGTGCTTTTTTAAGGGGTCTACAGATGTGATTAGAACCCTGGGTCTCCGAGGATACCTGATGGTTATCTAATCCACATCAAGTAGCTCTAACTTTTAACTACAAACGTAACAAATGTCAGTTCCATTAAACTGTCTTCATAACAACTCAACAAAGTCTAAGCTAAGTTAATTAAATTCAGGATAAAAAATGTTCCAATAAATGACTTATGTGAAATGTGACCGCAAAGAGAGTCATTAATGACTCCTAAGTTTCAATGTGGCACGACCTGCACTAAAGGTCCAGACCATGAAATGTTGGCCTGTGAGTGCACAACTCCACGCTGTAATCTGTACTTAGAAGACAAGCCGACTGTAGGAAAGCCGGCGTGTGAAATATAAGCAACAAAGATGAATGGAAAACTAGATAAAAAAACGATCTTTGACAGCGTGTTACAGCCACCATTGCAAAATGGTCACTTTCTGAAGCTCTGAAGCTTAAGTAACTTAGCCAAGCATAGACTGGAACCTATCTCAGACAATAATAAACCACGTGACAAGCGCTCTGTTCACCGTGATAAATCCAGCGAGGAATAAGTATCTTGGATCATGACATAATGTGGTTTGTTTTACACTTCATGTAAACCACACAAAGACAGTTACAGGATAAACCAATAATTGTATAAAAACTTAGGCAAATGCAAGCACAAAAAACAAAGTTTATTTCCAACAGAAAGCCTGGGTGAACACAATTATGCATCTTCTTTCATTCTGATATTGACTTTGGTTTAACAGTCTCTCCTCTCTACATTCTGCTGATTCATTTGCAATTTTTTGTCTTTGATACTGAGATTGGGTTTGCCAACCCCCTTTTTTCTTGATTCAGAAGATTCATTCGCACGTTTCTTTTCCCTGGTCAGACACTGCTGGCCAGCCTCTTTTCCCTAGATTCCTCACTTTCATTGACCCTTCTTCATTTCTCATATTCATGTTTAGCAATCACTCGTTTTTCTTTTTCTTCTGGCGTTTCAGTTAAAGACTTTTGCTTCCTTCTCATATGTTGTGTTTGGTTTCTTTTATTTCTGAAAGGCAAATGTTCAATTTTTGGACTCTCATGAACATTTTGCAAATCAAGTTCATTATCTCTGACAAAAACACCTTTAATTTCAAAAGGAACAAACCCTATTTGTCAGCAGGAAATGTTCAAATATGATACAAGGTTTTCAATTCCTTCAATGGTAAGCAAAGTACATTTCCTAAATGAGTGAAGCATCCCATGCAAATCCCTGGAATGAGCATCAAAAATTAAAGCTTTGTTCTGAATTCTTAATCACTGCAACAGTATTTATTCCAATCGTTAACAAACAACACTTGTAGTTAAGTTGACAATTTGAAAACACTTCTGTCAGAGAATTTTGAAGAGACATATGTGGCCCATTATTTGATGTCATGAACAAACTTCCTGTTAATGACTAACAATATTCTAATGTGTATACATTATTGTACATTGAAACAATGCATGGAACATCAGTTAAAAGCAAATAGAACATCTTATAGAAGTATACAAATTATTTATAATGGTAAGAATATTATTCAAAAGGGAAGAAGTCCACAAATTGATATCTTCTATGTAATGATAAATAATAGCAGTAAGTGACATTGCTACACATTACTTACAGCATTTTCACCAAAGAGAGCTTCATTTCCTTGACTGTAGTCAGCACATATTGTTCTTGTTGGATCGATGACATCAAATATTGTAGGGCCTAGATTTTCATCTACATCATTTGCCTACCTTATAAGCAATGGAATATAGGCATTGTAGAAAATCATTTGTGAAAACCAAAACATCACATCATTCCACATTTTGTGTTGTCCAACAACTTGTTTCAATACTGGCAAGTAAAATACATTTAAATAGCCAATACTTGACCGGTATTGTTCAATCGGGATTCCCATACTTACTTTTTACTGCAATACCTTTGGTAGCCCAGTCATAAAATGCCTTTGTTTTTTTGTCGTCTTTTTTTTCTTTTTTTTTTTTTCCTCCGCCACAAAATGGAAAAATTGCGCAATAGTGGGCCCTCAACACCATGACAACTAACTGTGATCTAATGAGGTGTCCACATGCTGATCGCGCGTGCTATCTTGATGATGATTGACGTTGTCATGCACGGACAGGGCCGGGTCACATGACGAACACGAGATTTTTGCCCATAAAACTCTTTTGTCAGTTGTTTTGTATTTCAATGTGTTTGGATTACGATCATCTGGAGCATTATGGCGCAAACGCTCAAAATACTTATAGACGCATACACAAGTCGTATTGTTCGCGGCCAATCCACACAAAAAGATGTTATTGAGCGGTAATTTTGGAACGGACTGAATCGTGAACGCTTGAAAGCCATGAAAGCATTGAATGCCTTGTATGTCTTGTATGCTAAGTATGCCAATGTCTTAGTTGAAAACGTTAACTCGTTGTAAAAAGCAAAATCTGAAATCTGAAACCAAACTGCATATACTCTATGCAATCTATTGAACAACACTACTACCGTGCGACCGAAGAACGTAGCTACGATAGCAGTGCGAATGGTATTAATTTCACGATCAGAAAGATGAATCTTATGTTTTTTTTCATTGTAGTTGTATGGATATTCTTTTTTTAATAGATACATGATCCAAAATCCCGTGTTTTTTGTGTATGATCTTATTATGTTAAGTATTGTTTACGCAATTGTCTCGTCACAGGCGACCCAAGGTCACGTCTCGAGAAAGAGCCAACGATTAATTCACGAACGCGTCACGCGTTGTGTGACTCAGAGTAAGTTATACTGGGAACCGTTGCGTGACGCTCGGTAAGCTGTAAGATGACATGTTATTATATACCAGACATAAAAACTCTTCAGATTCTCAGTCTGCATTTTGTACCCACTATGCAATCTATATTTTGTATCCAGTCTGCAGTCTGCTGTCTGCATTTTGTACTAACAGGTATCCGTGGCACCAATACAGTTTATTTTTGGTTACATTTATTCGCACAACACACATAATCTACCACAAAATACCTGTGTGTGAGGTAATTCGACATTTTCATTCTTTCCCGCGTTAATAATCTTCTTTCCTTTTGTAAGAATGTAGACCACTTACAATGTTTCAAGTAATCCACCCACCCTACAAAAAATAACTCTTGCATGCATAGTATGCCTATGTTTGTAGACAGGTGTATGCCCTTGGCCAGACTTGAGCTCACTATTTCAGTATACTAGTCCGACACGCGTAGTATCACTACACTTGATTCCACGGATCCAGTACCATCCAGGTATCCCAGTTACCCTGCTCACAGGGTCTAGTTCGTTTTGAGATATGCCTCCGTGAATTCTCAACAGTGCAAGGAGAAAGCAACTGCAATACAACTCATTTCACTTTCTGGCACTTTCAGGTGGCTTCAGACACTTTAAAACACTTTCAGACACTTAGTGGTGCAACCCGCACCGATATCAAGCCGATAGCTGTTGGCTTGTGAGAGCGTAAGTACTAAAACAAGGAACGACCTAAAACCACCCTAAACCACCAACAACCACCTACAACCATCTACAACCACCTCAAAAATTTCAACAACCACCTACAACCACCTCAAAAACATCTACAACCACTCGCAAACTATCTAAAACCATCTAACACAAGGCACAAATGTCTAAAACAAGGCGAAACGACATGTCACGTACACGAAATACGATAATCGAACGAAACCTCTACCTCCCCCTGAAATCTTACTCTCCTTGGTCCCATGTATAATCAACCATCTCACGAAATGAAATGCGATAGCATGCTAATTATTTTATATTCCCTCAGAAAAAGACTTAAAGAACTTTACAAAATGAAGTAACATGTTACAAAAAAATAATACATTGGGAATCATACATAGGCGCGCGTATATATGGAAGTTTTTGTAATCATGATTCAAAGCATTTTCCATCTTAAGAGTCAGCGCCAACGCACTCTGCGATTGTTATTCGAGGATTGTCGATTCATTTATTTGCATTCTTTAATGAGGTCGGATTTTCTTCCCAGAAAAGAGCTATTGTGTTTATATGATAAACAAAATAATACATGGTTGCTAGTAGATATGGAATTTCTCTTCTCGTGTTCAACTCGACATCTCACTCATTCACTGCGCTCACTCGTGAGCTATCGAGTTAAACACTCGAAGATTAATTCCATATCTACGCGCGCCGATGTATTATTCCCTATTTATTATTTTTTGTAACTTGTTAGTTAACAAGCCGGATCTGAATGTGTTGGCTTGTGTGAGGGGAACTAACTCGTGATACGATCACCCGAAAAAAATTACTCGAGACTACGCTTATAATTAAGATGGCTGACTTAGTTTAGTACGCTGTACAATACTACGATACTAGACCACGTGACAGGTGCTCAACTCTCGTGTACAAATAAATAAATAAATCCGATCGTGCCATAATGTGGCTACACAGGTTGTGTAGGCCACACAAAAATAACAAAAAATACCTCAGTCTCTAACTCAATGACATGAAAACCAAATTTTGAAGCTCAAAGCTGTAAATCAAAACTATAACCAACAATATTGGACATCGAAAAATAACCTAAAATATATCCAAATCCAACAATCAATTTCAAGAATGACTGACTCCAGAGGAACCTCCCACATGTTCTTAGCGATGTTGTGGAATGGAGTTATCATGTTGGTGAGGGTACCAATTTACCTGAGCTAAGTGACTCTAAAAATATATTTCCTTATCTTTCGTCCAACAGTTGATTGTTTGTTCATTTGATCACAACACTGAAGTCTCCTACCATTGGTCAGAAACCTACCAAACCAACAAATCATCTTGAAATGTGCTTTATTTAACCAGGTTTCCTAAACTTGTTTTCATATTTTGTTCAACACAATGACTACAACTTAGGTATTGACTTCTCTAACTGAGCAGATCTGAAGGAATTCTATCAATGGATGGACTGGTCTGGCCTGACAGTTCTGACCAATGGTAAGTTTCCTTAGTTTCAGGTGGTCTACTGAGTCAGTCTCAGTTAGTTACGTTTCCAGGCAGGACCCAGGCTCCCCTTCATCACCTGTGTTGGTAACTGACCCAAGATCCCCCTCATCACCTGTGTTGGTAACTGACCCAAGATCCTCCTCATCACCTGAGTCAGTAACTAACCCAGGATCCTCCTCGTCACTTGAGTCAGTAACTGACCCAGGATCCTCCTCATCACCTGAGTTGGTAACTGACCCAGTATCAGACTCTTCTTCTGATTTGCTCCAGTATTCACCTGTTGGCCATTCTTCTTCAGGTTTGACATTCCCTTTGTCATCCTGTCATAAATCACAAACCTACAATCAACATTATATTGTCAAACAACATACACCTGTAATCCAACTTGTTTGTGGTTACTTTTTACATGAAAAGAAATTGCCATGAGCATGTTTCATTGAGTAAGTTTAAAACAACTTTTATATTAAGGAACATTCCTCGTAAGCAAACATCACAAGGCTCACCAAAATTTAGATATATTCCAATTACATCCATGGTGGGGCCCATACTGATTATGTTATTAGAGAAATAAGCTGAAGTGTTCTAAAAATATATATAACATCAAAGTGACTACCTCTCCTAGAGTCTTATAGGTACTGACCTGACATTAGCCCATGCAGAGAATACAACTAAAGGTAATCTTTTAAGGAAAAGGCTCCATAGTTCATGTCAGAACGAGGAACTGCTGATGTCTCCTCTTTAAGAGAGTGTCTCTGTAAGAGCGGTCCGGTCGATTTTGCTTGAGACACGGATTTCGCTCGTTTCTCGTATGTTGTAAGACATTCATGTACCTATACTAAAACCACAATCAGTTTGATCGGATCTCTTTATTTTTCAGAGTTTTACGGAAATTAAATTTCACTCGAGCGAAGGCTTGTCGTGACACTTTTCAAGACTTTAATTTCATACAACTTTGGAGGACAATTTACAAAAAACTACGGAATTCAGCAAAAAACAAATACCACAGCCATGTATATTAACTCTATCTTATCTATCGAGGCGACTTTCGTAAACATCACGTGTCAATCAAGGAAACAGGAAGACTTGAATGACACCTTATCGGTTCGCCTAAATCAAACACGCCAAAACCGATCAAATTCAAGGTTAATTTTTGAAAAAGTGAAGCGTTCTTTACTGATACAACTAACATAGCTAGGAAGTAGGTGCCATAGAAAAGATAACTACAGAAAAAAACTTTGCGGCCCGACCTTTACGAGAACTTTATAACTCTGTGAACTAACCTAATTTTCGGCAATCTCCAAGTTTGGCCGCCATTTTGAGGGACTTGTCAACATGAAGCGTAACCGATATAAATCAAGCAGGTAAATCTAAAACCGTCAGAAATACATACGAAAGCAATTCAAATGAACTTTACTTTCAATTCAAGCGGCAAAATTTGAAATTGTTCGTTAAACTTACAATCCTCATGCGACCATTTCTTTCAACAATTCAAACACGACAACTAGTGTTCAAATTCCCCTCGTCGATTCCACCGCAAGAAATAACCTGTGCCACCCAAGCTTCGACTCGAATATGAAGTACGAATCAAGTAACATAACTGCTTCATCTTCGCGGCAATATCACGCTGGTATTTTGATTTTCCGATCGACAAGAACGGTGATCAGGAATCGATCGGTTTGTTTACCTCGTAAACGTGACCGCTGACCAGCCGCTAAGTGAAAACAGCATAGCGCGGGGTGGGGTGGTTGGTGGGCTTATCGTCATAAGATATTCGAATACATGCTCAAAAAGCTTTAGGACTATCAGTCTAAACAGTGGAGGCATGCTTCGAGGTAAAGACAATTTTTATTTTATTCTCATAACTTTCTCCTTTAAATTAGATCTGGTATTAATTAATAGAGTTATCAATATATTTTTAACCGGGTACCCATATAACCTTTTTGCTTGTCATCAGTGGTATAAAATAAAATGTCTTTTCCAACAGAACCTTTTATTTATGCCCCATTGCACGGAAGGAACACTATACTTAGAATGTTTGCTCTAAGTAATTTTTTCTGTTTCCAAGAATGTATGCAAAGTGATAGAGATTTGATTCATTCCGCTGACACGTTCTTTTAAGTTTTAGTTATGGCGCGTGCAGGTTTTTTCTATCAAAAGTCGCGCTTGCAACACACCGGAATTGAAAATTCGTCGTAAAATCGCACGAACCTTAGAATGAGTTTAGGCAACTTTGACTTCTGGCGAGATTAAGAGGATGGTTCAAAGGACCCCTTGAGATTTTTTTCAGGACTATAACTGAGATTTGTTAATAACTATGATAATCGTCATCATTAGCGGACGGTGCTTTTTGCCCATTGTTGTCATCATTATCGTTATCACGCCGGAAGAAGTATAAAGCCGAAGTCGCCTTACCTAGCTACACAGAAAATTGTTCTCTCTTTTGCTCCCCTTGGATCCTGGAAACTGTTACTATTAAGACGATCAACAAGAAAGCCTTTATAATTATTGAAACTTTTGATTAACAGAATGTAGGAAAAAATCGGTGGGGAGAGTTTTTCGCGTATCTTGTAATCTGAACGATAGTTTTAAATAAAACAAATAACAATTCATTCAATTTACCTTAGTTGTCTCGTGTTTAAAAGTGGCGTTTCTGGGGACCGTAGATTCTTCTCTGATTCTTCTTGTCTCAGCCAAGACTCACTATCATCAACTTTTTTCTTGTGCTTCTTACGGCAAGGGACACAGTGAGCTATGGTAAGCGATTGCAAATTTCTCAGTTAAAGTAAAGCCCAGTAGCATCCATCAAGAATTAAAAACCGACATGCACTGTTTACTTTTATTATTCTTAATCAAATAAGGGGTGTTTTAGTCTGCAAATTTAATCATATCGGTTAATGAGAATCATACAAACTGAGGAAAACTGACGGAAATAATTGTGAACCGTACGCATGAGTAAGTAGATTGCGTTGTCAGGTGATTTGATCTTCTACAAAAACATTATCGATTATCAACCGAGCAACTTTGTACATATTTCCATCTGTGATGAAAAGCACTTACACATAGATCTATTTTTTTTCAACGTGATGTGTACTTAAGTACCCTTCATCTAATAAAGAATTTCTTCTCTTTTCGAGCAGATATGTCACGTGACAAAAATAGATAACAGAAAATGTTACTGAAGACCACCTGATTCAACTGGAATATTAACTCCAAACAGCTTTTGAACGTCCTGAGACATATGCAAGGTAATTACATCTCTGCCTTGGATACGCTTCCTGACACCATCATGATCAGGATACTGACGTGTTACCTTTGCACTTCTCCAAAACTTCCCCAGAGTGTAGCGATGCCTATAGCAAATCCACATTTTTTTGTTTATCCTCCTTAGCGAGGTGAAATAGGCTAATCCTTGCCAATATTAGCTCATTTTCACTTAAAAACCTCTTTAGACAGGTGGCAGCTTATCAAATGATGTTTTACTTCGTCATTGCATTCAGAGAGTCGTACCAAACCACTTAGGCCACACGATGAACCAGAGTTTTTTCCATCTTTGCTATTCAAAAAACAGTCCTGAGACATAATGAACGTCTCGCTTGTGAACGACTTCTTCCTGTACTTGTAATTGTTTCCAACGCGATACAAGTTCGGGAGATCTAAAGGAACCCATTATAACTTTGTATATTCGATACGATTTCAATTTCCGCGTCAAAGGAGAAGCCTACTGTAATTCGTGAGTGGTCAGTGGTTACGCTCGTGAGGTAAAGAATGGGTTTATGACTTTCTCGACCCGTTCCTCACGTTGTAACCCAGTAACTACTGGACTTGTAATGACGTTGTAACCAGTCAATTAATGCGTTGTAATCAGGATAGACCTATTGACAAATCTAGACCTGGGGGAGGGGTGAATGAGTAGCTAAAATGTCGTGTGTAATCTACGTATCACTGGCGCGCTAATTCGGATCGATCGATTCAGAAGAGATATATTTTTCCTTTATTTGCAAGCTCACACGCTTTATCTGTGCAATTAGCCGACACCTTTCTGGTCGTAAATTTGGTTTATCGATCATTTTCAAGGTGAGTATCACTAATAATAAAAGGTATTCTACTTTGTTTAATGTTCGAGGCACTTGTCTGATGATTTGATGATCGGATATGATCGATAAGTTATAAATATTTCTAAGCCTTTATTTACCTCTCAAAAATTCACGGGTCGATAGGTAAGCAAACCATCACAATATTTTATAATCCAGTAATCGTGCATCTCATTTATATTAATGAGAGCCATCTATTTGCGGGCTACAAGTACCAGTATTCACAATAGTGATTCATGCATGTGCGGCTTAACAGTCATCTCGCCATCAGTTACAATGAATATCATGACAGTTATTTTATATTTAAGATTATTGTCATTTCGAGAACTGAAAATAAAAATTCCAATCTACAAATAAAGTCACATTTAGCATGTTTATGTGTATTAATATATAGTCCCACAACGATCCATCGCATTCCAGATAACTGATGAACTGTCTAGTTGTCCTCGTGCACCGGTGCTGTACCGGTGCGTAAAGGAATAACCATTGTATTTTCTTTGTTTAGGAGTCATTGGTTAGCTTTTATGTATTTTTTGGTCTTTTGTATCGGCTCTTGTGTACCGGTACCCGAGGAGAAAACCAAAATGTGGATTACATTCATCTCATTACAATCCAATTATTTGTGGATTACAATATTTGCATTACAATCCAATAATTTATGGGTTACAATCATCTCATCACCATCCAATAATTTGTGGATTACAATTATCTAATTTAAATTCAATCATTTGTGAATGCTATTATCTCATAACAATCCAAAAATTTGTGGATTACAATTATTTCCTTACAATGCAATAATTTGTGGGTTACAATCATCTCATTACAACCATTATTATATGGCTGCGATAGTACGTGCACTCTGATTGGTTAATTAGGGGTCCAGAATCCCCCGGTAATTGCTTATGGGCATTACAGATTTTTCCCCCCACAAAACCTAGTGAACTTAGTGACTTTCCCTGAAAGAAACTTCATTGAAAAAAGACAAAATTGAACATTGAACAAAACATGTATCTCTTCTTTAAATATGAGTTCTGAAGAAGATTTTCTTCATAAGTTTATTACCCTGATGAAATTGTGACGTAAATGATAGGCAATGTAGATGTTCTCTCTATTCCACTTGCTTTGCCTATGTGAAGGCATATAATAAATAACTTAACAGACTTCGGGCTGAATTTTTGCTTTATGGACCGTACCCAGAGGCTCAGTCCATAAAGCAAACATTTCATCCCTCAGTCTGGAATTTTACAGTAAAGCCATTGCGCATGGTGCACATGGTTATTACGTAAATAATTTTTGGATTACAATCATCTCATTACAATTCAATAATTTGTGGATTACAATCATTTTATTACAATCCAATAATTTGTGGATCATCTCAGTACAATTCAATGGTTTGTGGGTTACAGTCATCTCATTGCAATCCAACCATTATATATGCTTCCTTCTATACCTTATGTATTTTAAGGATTTTGCTGGCAATTGAAGTCTTAGTATTTCCTAAAGTTTTTCACTTATTACTTTTCAAACAATAATGATTCCATGGCAAGTACAATAAGATGGAAAGAGTATAGTTATAATATAGCTTTTGGGATGCAAAAGACAAAGTGCTGTTCACTTGGATTCATTGTAGAAAACATTAGCTTTAAGAAACACTTGCCAATACTGATAAGGAATCCAGTCTGAACGCAAGCATCTTATACGTATAAACTGCAGGAATCGCAGTGTGTTAAAAGAAAATCAGGCTCGAAGTAGCCTATCAGGCCAGAGTAGTCCAATGGGATCATGCCCATCAGTGATATGGTCCATGAACCTTCACAGTCCCTGACAAGGTGGTACATGGACTGGGTCCACAACAGTGGACCATGGACCTGGGTTACGATAATTCCAATACAATCTAAATTAATTTTTGTATTACATTATCATCTCAATACAATCCAATAATTTGTGGGTTACAATCACCTCAATACAATCCAATAATTTGTGGGTTACAATCATCTCATTACAATCCAATAATTTGTGGGTTACAATCACCTCAATACAATACAACACATTATTATATGGCTGCGATAGTACACGTGCTCTGATTGGTTAATTAGCGGTCCGTACTCCTCCGGTAAACGCCCACAGGCATTACAGATTTTTCCCACCACGGTTTTTGTTTACAAAACCTAGCAAACTTAGTGACTTTTGCTGAAAGAAACTTCGTTAAAAGTCAGAGCAAGAAATTGAACAAAACACGCATCTCCTCTTTAACTATGCGTTCTGAAGAAGTTTTCTTTTCTCAATTTTATTATTCAAGCAAAATTGCGACGGAAAATGTAGAAGTTCTCTCTATTTCGGCTTTGCCTATCTGAAGCCATATAATAAACAACTTAATAACCTTGTTTGCTCGGGCTTTACTGTAAAATTCCAGACTTCTGGCTGAAATTTTTGATAAATCAAAAATATCATCCCTCAGTCTGGAATTTGACAGTAAAGCCCTCGAGCGCGGTTATTAAGTAGTTAATAATTTGTGGGTTACAATCACCTCAATACAATCCAATAATTTGTGGGTTACAATCATCTTATTACAATCCAATAACTTGTGGGTTACAATCACCTCAATGCAATCCAATAATTTGTGGGTTACAATCACCTCAATACAATCCAATAATTTGTGGGTTACAATCATCTCATTACAATTCCAAAAATTGGTGTGTTTTAATCACCTTATTAGGGAGCTGGTCAAAACTGTTATACACAGACAGGACCCACCACTCCAATGAAAGACTGGTGGTGTCTTTTCTAACCTCCCCCCCCCCCTTCCCCATCAAAAATTATAGTGTCTCCTTTGAATAGCCCCCTGTCTCTCATGGTGAAAAATAGGTAAAAAGATTTAAATGTCTTTGTGCAGTTTGCCTGTTAATGCAAGCTTCATGCACACAAACAATGAACATCTTATCTCAAATTTTCAAGTTAATAACATGTACTCTATCAGGTTCAAAAGATTGGTTGTGTCTGGTATAGCCTCTCCACCCTTAGTCAAGGCGGGTCCTAATCAAGTTCACTTGTTTTGACCACCTCCCTTACAATCCAATGATTTGTGTGTTTTAGTCATCTTATTACAATCCAATAATTTGTGGGTTACAATCCCCTCAATACAATCCAATAATTTGTGGGTTACAATCATCTCATTACAATCCAATAATTTGTGGGTTACAATCCCCTCAATACAATCCAATAATTTGTGGGTTACAATCATCTCATTACAATCCAAAAATTGGTGTGTTTTAATCATCTTATTACAATCCAATAATTTGTGGGTTTTAATCATCTTATTACAATCCAATAATTTGTGGGTTTTAATCATCTATTACAATCCAATAATTTGTGGGTTAAAATCATCTCAATGCAATCCAATTATTTGTGGATTACAATAATCCTATTACAATGCAATAATTTGTGGATTACAATCATCTCATTACAATCCGATAACTTGCAGAGTTCAATCATCTTATTACAATCCAATAATTTTTGAATTACAACCATCTCATTACAATCCAATATTATTTGTGGGTTACAATCATCTCATAACACTTTAATAAATTGTGGATTACAATTATTTCATAGCAATCCAGTTATTTGTGAGTTACAATAATTGTATGACCGTCCAATAATTTATGGGTTACAATAATTAAGTTGCAATCCAATAATTTCATACCATACTACAATATAGTAATTATTGAATTATGATCATAATCTCATTACAATCCACTCAAAGTTGTGTTTTATTTTCAGTGATCTCATTACAATCCACTTATATGTTTGTGCTACAATTATTTCATTCTGTGCAATCCAATAATTTGTGTGTTAATTACGATCATCCCATTATTCTGTTTTAGATGCCACCTACCAAATTAAGTGCAGAACAACTTAATCATTTACGTGAATTGTGGGAGGCTGGGCTGAATAGTGTAGGTGACAAGAAGAAGCTATCGGAAGTGGTGCAAGCCACTGGTTTAACAGAGAAAACAATCAAGGTATGTTAGGATAGTTGATATAAACTAACCTTGAGCAGCATACTCTTCCTAACAAGTTAGCATGTTTACTTGAACTATTAAAAATACCTATGGTATCAGTATTAGAATTCCTTATATGATTGGATAATTCGTCCATGGTAACTGAACTCATATACTATATGTGCCACACATTAATGATAAGGAAAATCAGCCCGCAAGCTTGAATACCCTTGCTAGTATGAGTTTTACACACACTGGAATTACCATTTAAGATGCACTTTTCCTGAGATATTTTAACTCCATTGACTTATGCGTTATTTTATATCTCAAAGTATTGGATTGGAAATGAACGAAAGAGGCGTGGATTAGCGACAAAAAGGGGACCAAGAGACCCAGATAATGGTGCCCAAAAGTACGTGCTGGGTAAAAAAAGGAAGAAATCTGGATACTCTGTATTTAAGAGTTCGTTTCTGTCCAGCGAAAAAGGTACGTGTTCTGTTTATGTATGTAACTATACGCTGCAAATTGATTTATTACGGCATATTTTAATACTAACATGAATGTTACTGCATTTGGGTATAGGCGTATATAGATGTTAAATTAGGTAGAAAAGAATGGAATTAATTAGTGTGAAGTTATTTTTTATCATTTTTAGATCAAAGCACTCATACAAGACACAGACAAAAACATTTTTTGGGATGATGCTGTTGCGCACTTTGTGCGATTCAGTACAAAACAACTGAATGTATGACCGTGGTAATTTCATTGGTCATTTCAAGTGAATTACATTAAACATAAAATTCACACACGAGTTATCTAACGCGTAATTGTATCATTTCTTTATTAAGCTCATAAGATGTTAGCCGATGGGCATGGCCCTGGCGCTGTTCAAAAGCAGGCTAACATTGAGTACAGACTGTTAGACGATGCCGAAAAGGAAAGCCTTCACAAAAAAGCAGAGGAGCAAAACTCTGGCGATCCATCAGACTCCCGCATCCCAAGGCAACAACTGATTAAAAAGCTTGTTGCCAACATAGATTCTAACGTAAGTAATCACTCCTAGATTGTCCTTATCGTTGACTGTGTTTTAAAAAAGTGTACGCCAATTATAGCTGGAAATCGCGAAGAATGGCTGGTGTGTTGGAAGCTTTTCAGCCGAAATGGAGTACGACACTGAGTCGCACTCCAAAGGTTAAACTGAGGAATTATATTTTATCGGATCCGTCTTTGTCTCGCTTACTAGTTTCTCTTTAATGTAATTCCTAGTAACTTATTAAACGCAATGTAGGTATGATACTGATAAACATTTACTCAAATTATATATTTATAATAGTGAATAGTGAGTTCGTTGTATGTCCTCGAGCTTTCCTTTGAAGGCAAACAAGAACTACTGATACTCTGTATGTCTGTTATCCTTGGTATTATTCGTGTCGACATAAAAGCCGTCAAGTACAAAAAACGATTAATTGTTTAATTAAAAAAATGTTTGCAAGAAATAAAGTTAAGTTGTTGCGTATTACTCTCTAATTTTGTTTCATTTGGTCAACAGATGCAAAGACTCGATCAACTGGGGTGCCCTTCCGTTTGGCTTGGGTACTGCGCGACCGCTCCCGAGAGGCTGTACTCTCCCCAAATGTCGGATATGGCAGAGGACGCCACATTCACCAATTACGTGGTCTCTACCATGGTGAATAAATTAAGTAAGTAGGTAATAGCAACATCGAATAGGCAATTTTCCATAGCAAGAGCAGTTTTCAATTTAGTGTCGTAAAAACTGAAATCAAAGTAATCGCTCTGACCAATCACAAAGGACAATGGTAATCCAGTGAACCAGGCAAAACTAAAAGGAATACATGTTTTTGACGCGAAGTGGTTTATTACATCTGATTGCCCGAGAAAGTGGATCGAGATTTTTAAACCAATCACTAAGCGTGGAAATGCAAAACCAAAGCAAACGCGAATTTACTTTCGACACTTAAGTGAATTCAAAACAGCTCTATGTCAAAATTATAATTTTGCTTCGCGGCTCGGTGGAAAAAAAAAGAAATATCATGTCGCATCGAGGTTGGGGCATGTATAAACACGGATAACCCTCTCTTGGTATAAATCATTTCTTTCGTTTTACCCCAAGCCTCGAAGCTAGGGTAGTAATTTAATATATTAATTTAATGTATGGAAAGTATTTGACAATGTATGGTTTTGGTGTTGACAATGTTAAAAATCAACAGGCAAAGCACAGATGGCTGAGCAGGAAGAAAAAAAAGCGAAGAAAAAGAAGGAGCAAAAGAAGAAGAAAACTTCTCAGAAATCAGGTAATCACTCTCTTTTTTTAAAAGAACCTTCTTTGTAAGAACGTTGAGGCGGGGATTAACCAAGGTAGTTGACCGTGTATTTCTTTCAGCTTGGAGTTTGTAGTACACGGTGGTACAATACTATACCATGTAAATTTAAGAACATCTTGAACGTTTTCAGCCTTAAACCGCAAAACTAAAAGTATAAGAACGTTCAGCCTCAGCTCCAAAATTAAATGTTCTTATAAGAAAAAAATAGAGTGTACATCAGAATTCCGTCTGATTTCTCGCCGGTTATTCGCGATTTTTCCTCGAACATCATCAAGGTAGTTGCCCTTTTTTTCTTTTAGCCTCAACTCGAAAATTATACGTTCTTATAAGAAAAAATGTGTATATTAGAAATTGTCCTCACCTAGCTTTTTAAGTCGAACGCGTAGATACACTGCATCGTAAGGACATTAACATTACTCTCAGAAAAGAGCGAGTAGATTTTATTTTTAAAGTTACTCACCTAAGTTATTCTGACTAGTATATTGTTCTGATGTGGTAATTATATACTGTATATTGGAACCCGATATAATAATACAATGAAACAAAATACTACTGAGAAAGACTGATATTCAAATACAAGCAATCAAGTTATAACAATAAACATTGCAAACAAAAGGAATATGACTTCTATAAAAGCCACATTATGATCACTACATTGGACGAAGGCTTGATTTCAAAACCGTTTTCTTCTTCTCGGTGTTTAGGTGCAGAGGTTAATCCAAAAAATGGACCTGGTACGTCACAGGGGACTGCACCTCAGACGCAGCCTGACACTTCCACTGGTGCCAGTGAAGGTGTGTTTTATTCATGTGTATGGCTCAAACTCTCACACACCCACACACACACACACAAAATATAGTTCATCGGTGATAGACAGAACTACAACACAATAACGATTTGATTTTAAAAAACGCCGTACTTATCACTGCTCGTGTGTTCCTGTGTGTTTGTTTTTAATTATATATTTATATTTTTGAACTTGATTTTTCCGGCTTTTAATCTGACTGGACAATCATAGTGACACCAATAGGAAACTGCTGTCTTTTAGTCACTATACTTAGCATTTTATTTGAGCAATTCAGTCAATTTAATTTATACTTCTTTGTCTGGTTTAGGTAATGAAGTTGAGCTGTTTGACAACTCCAACAAACTCGTTTGTCGGGGTGTTGTAACTGCTCAAGCCATGGTACACGGCCGGGCACTGAAAACCGGATGGGCCGCAGTGATGATACAGGATATCTTGTCAAAGGGAAAAGTGGAGCCATGGCAAGAATATCCCACCCATTCTGGGGAAGTAGAAGAAGGGAGTTTTGTCGCCTGGCCGACTGCTTACATCCAACCGCGACGAGAAGCTCTGCAAACTGCCCGGCCGAAACAAAACCTTTCGGAGACGCAGGGTTTAAAGGATGCCCTTCATCCCGACAAGTTTGTCTCTCCCGGGACAATAATGTCCAGGGAGAGACAGCTACGAAGTAGAAAGTGAAAACATTATGATTCCACTATTGCGCCATTTTACCATATTTGGACATGAGAACGCGCAAATCATGAGCCTGTAATGCCCCGGTTTGACTGTTTTAGAACAGAGCAAATACGGACGGAAAGCGTAGAGCAACAAAATGGTTGGACAAAAGGGATCAAAATTGACTTGTTTACGTCCTTTACGCTTGACTTTTAAGCGACGACCTTTCGACGGGAACGCATTTTTTTAACTCAACAGAAGGAAACTTGCGAGGACATTTAATTCTTTTTGTTTGTGTTGTTTTCGCCATTCGCGCACGCTTCATAAGATCGATAAGATTCTCAGGCGATGGAGGTTGTATTTCAAAAACTAGGTGCCAAAATGCTAGAAAATGGCGCAATAATGAAATCATAAATCCCTTATTGGATGGTTTAACATGTAATACGTCCGGACATTTAGCTCGATACCCGCGCGTATTATATGTTAAACCATCCAATAAGGTGTATGTAACGGTTCACTGTAAAGTTAAGCAACCACACAGAGGACGACAACGAAAATGCAATGTGGGAGGCTAACCTTTCCTTCTGGAAATTTCATTGAGACTCTTGAAACTATTTACATTCATAGAATGGTGCTGACAAAGACATAAAGCTTTATTTGAGGTTATTCGTGTTGTTTCTTTGTACAGTTTAGCAGATTGCAAAACACATGTGCAGGTCTTTGCCCTGCAGTGTTCTTCCTCCCCTTCTCTTAAGCGATGTTCTCGTTGCCAACGCTGTTGTGGTTGCGTAAATTCCCTATTGTAAAGAAAAAATGCAGTTTGCATGGAATGAGATAACCAAAGTTGTAATTCATAAGTCTGTTTATCGTTTCCTTTTCTCATGATTTTGTGTTCTCTTAGTCGATACTAATCTGTTACATCTTGCTGACTTATATTCTATTTAAAATGCAAAATCATGATTAGGATAGGAACGAAGGATCCTCCACTGTCACTTGCTACTACACACTCTAATAAATCACTGTACATATCAATAAATAGGATAGCCGAGATATATTAAAATGAACTTTTTGATGCGTTTTAGCGTATGATGTACATAAGACAATGTATGTTCCAATGCTACGTCTTCAGAAGATACTTAACAGTACGGCCAGTGTTTTCGACTCTCCCCTGGATGCTAGTCCATTTCAGGGTCACCCCCTCCCCCTACCCCAGCAGTTAATACACCGGTTCCCATTTACTGAAGAGAGACATAGTAAAGGTTAAGTGTCTTGCCCAAGAACATAACGCAGTGCCCTTACAAGAGCTATTTTTTGGGCCCAGTGCATACTAACCCGGCATAAGGTATATTTTTTGGTCCAGCGCATACCGTGACAATTTGTCCACCACGCCCCCATGCGTCTCTATACAATAGTGACAGGGTTCGCACTCACCTTGAAAGTCCTTGAAAATCCTTGAATGTCAAAATAAAAATTCACGGCCTTAAAAGTCCTTGAAAATTGCAGACAGTGCTGGAAAGCCCTTGAATTCACTAAATTCACCCCATTTTTCAGTCTGTTTTTGTGTCTACCCCATTTTTCAGCCTCTTTTTGAAATAGAGTAAAATCGGGGGGAAGAGTTGATATGCCGGGTATACGATATAGCGCTTAGTGTGTTAAATTCACAAAATTCACCCCATTTTTTAGTTTCTTTTTGAAATACAGTAAAATCGGGGTGAATAGTTGGTTAGCCAGGTATAGGACATAGCGCTTGGTATGTTAAATTCACAAAATCCACCCCATTTTTTAGTTTCTTTTTGAAATACAGTAAAATCGAGGTGAATAGTTGGTTAGCCAGGTAGAGAACATAGCGCTTAGTATGTTAAATTTACAAAATTCACCCCATTTTTTAGTTTCTTTTTGAAATACAGTAAAATCGGGGTGAAGAGTTGGTATGCCGGGTATAGTACATAGCGCTTAGTATGTTAAATTTACAAAATTCACCCCATTTTTTAGTTTCCCCTTTGAAATACAGTAAAATCGGGGTGAAGAGTTGATATGCCGGGTATAGGATATAGCACTTAGTATGTTAAATTTACAAAATTCACCCCATTTTTTAGTTTCCCTTTAAAATACAGCAAAATCGGGGTGAAGAGCTGGTATGCCGGGTATAGGACAAAGCGCTTAGTATGTTAAATTTACAAAATTCACCCCATTTTTTAGTTTCTTTTTGAAATACAGTAAAATCGGGGTGAAGAGTTGATATGCCGGGTATAGGACATAGCGCTTAGTATGTTAAATTCACAAAATCCACCCCATTTTTTAGTTTCTCTTTGAAATACAGTAAAATCGGGGTGAAGAGTTGATATTCCAGGTATAGGACATAGCGCTTAGTATGTTAAATTCACAAAATTCACCCCATTTTTAGTTTCTCCTTTGAAATACAGTAAAAGCGGGGTGAAGAGTTGATATTCCGGGTATAGGATATAGCGCTTAGTATGTTAAATTCACAAAATTCACCCCATTTTTTAGTTTCTCTTTGAAATACGGTAAAATCGGGGTGAAGAGTTGATATGCCGGGTATAGGACATAGCGCTTAGTATGTTAAATTCACAAAATTCACCCCATTTTTCAGTTTCTCTTTGAAAAACAGTCAAATCGGGGTGAAGAGTTGATATTCCAGGTATAGGACATAGCGCTTAGTATGTTAAATTCACAAAATTCACCCCATTTTTAGTTTCTCCTTTGAAATACAGTAAAAGCGGGGTGAAGAGTTGATATTCCGGGTATAGGATATAGCGCTTAGTATGTTAAATTCACAAAATTCACTCCATTTTTTAGTTTCTCTTTGAAATACGGTAAAATCGGGGTGAAGAGTTGATATGCCGGGTATAGGACAAAGCGCTTAATATGTTAAATTTACAAAATTCACCCCATTTCTTAGTTTCCCTTTCAAATACAGTAAAATCGGGGTGAAGAGTTGATATGCCGGGTATAGGACAAAGCGCTTAATATGTTAAATTTACAAAATTCACCCCATTTTTTAGTTTCCCTTTGAAATACAGTAAAATCGGGGTGAAGAGCTGATATGCCGGGTATAGGATATAGCGCCTATTATGTTAAATTTACAAAATTCACCCCGTTTTTCAGTCCCTTGAGGAAACTTGGTTTGAGAAATCGAGAAGTTCGAGAAATTGGGCATTTCAAAGACGAGCGGGTACGAACATATTTTTTCTTTGTACCAACCTTCAGTATCGATTTGATTGAAAACGAGGCATGTCATCGGGAAGAGCATCCAAAAATTAGTAAATTTACCAAATTTGATGGTTATTGGTTTAAACACAAAGGCATGGTACACTTTTAAAATAAGAGGGCTTAGTATGGATTGGAGGACGCCTGTCCCTCCAATCCATACTAAGTGTACCATGCCTTTGGGTGTAAACCAATAACCGTCAAATTTGGTGAATTTACTAATTTTTGGATGGTCTTTCAGATGATTGAATGTTTGTACCGAAGAGAAAATATGCTCGTGCCCAGTCCTCTGCTCGTTTTTAAATGGCCAATTGAGGGTAAAATTGCAGTCTTTAAGTAAGGAAAGTAAGTAAGTAAGGCCATTCCAGGCGACAGAACTTTTAATGCACTTCTTTATAAATAGCAGCGAACCGTTGACATGAGAAAACGCGAAGTTGTCTCGGGGGGCAGGGTGACCCTGGGTGGAGGGTCACTCGCGTTGAAGGAAGCGTAACCCTGGGGGCGAGCCAACTCTTTTTTCCTTTAAACTCTTTGTCTCGCCTTCCCGAGACAACTTCTCGCGTGCCAAGTTTAACATAATTGCTAGAATATAGGTTTTCAAGGGCAAATTTATATTGTTAACATAAAATTTAACTCAGCAAAGGTAACAGTAGCGGAGTAAACGAAAGGAACTTAAAGGAAGGAGAAATGAGGATTTGAATATTTAAACGAGCTCCAAGTAATTATGCAAGATCGACTTTGACTCGGTCAGTAAGAACAACTCTTTTCATATAAACGCTCTGTAAAGATGGTTTGGTATGGAGGGTAACCCTCCTACCAGGGACAACTCTCCTTCATATAAACAGGGCCTAGCGCTGCTTGCAGTGTCTTATTCACAAATATTAGCTAAAAAATTCTCACTCTTTGACTCGTTATCCGAAAAACGTTGTTAATATTTGTCACACGATTGATTACAGTCATTTTTGCTGCACATTGGATTTCAAAGAAAGACATTATATCCCCATACGAGTGCATTGTTAAGCTAAGCAAGCAGGAATTAAGTCAGCTTGGGAACATGATAAAAATGCATGGAGTGTTCTTAAAAATTCCCAAGTACTTATACAACACAACAATACAGGAGGACAAGTTTTTATTTCTTTTATATAATGTTAAAGAAATTGTGCGCGCTACAACTTGTGACCAATCATAGAGTACGCAATTTGTCGATGATTTTACGTTGGTACTAAATTATAGTTGCACTGCGTTGTTAGGTATTACTTTCTCAAGCATCATATTTCCCACGATTTCAAGTCGAATTCTGTAAATGTTATCAGTGAACCAAGACAAAAACAGTACATAGGAACATTTGTTTAATGCTCCAGAAATGAGAATGTTGTCTAGCCTTAGATCATATACAGACTTGTCAAAACTACGGTACTTATTACAAATAGTCAGTAATCCTTGTCCGAATACGTAATACAAATAGTCACACTTCAACATCACTATCATTGTCATCATCTTCATCACTTTCAAACTCTTCGCCTGCATTCCAGAAATCGAGTACATTGACTTCCTGGACATTGTCAACCATGTAATTACTAACTTCTGGAGAAGGTGTGATAAACTTTTTAAACATATTACAAGCACCAAAAAGTCGCACACGCTCATCGTACAGTTGCTTTGTATGGATGGAATAAAGACCTTTGAGATTGTTAGAATCTTTAAATTCATGGTGACTTGCCAACGAAGAGAGTCGACCTTCAATTTCAAGACATTGGTTGAAATATGCAGTGATAGTGTTAGACATTTCAGCGTCTTGATATTTCATCTCCTCCCAACATCGCGAAATCAAGTTCTGCGCATCAACTGCTGACCTTTTAATGCACACAGGAACACCGTCTTCGTTTGGGATGTTGATGGAGTAGATGGCACTGCTGACGTCACTAACATCTTCCCATGAAAGAGGGGAAAATGAAGAGTAATCATGTTGCCGGAGGATGTCTACAGAAGAGTTAAATACTTTTAACTGCTTGCGCAGATTGGTATTCTCTTTGGTGACGCCCTTACACAAACGTTTCGCCTGGGCTTGGCCATCTATAACAGAAACAGTTATATAAAAAAGTTAAGTTATTAATTGATATGTGGGTTGAGTCCGTTCTTGGTTGTCGTCTTTGCTCTAAGGGGTCGCCAGTTTTTCCTGACCCTCAGCTGACACTAACCCTCCATATTCCAATTCAATCTCATGTACGTAAACTTAAAAACGAGCTTTCTTGCTACATGGGTAAACAAAGTCAATTAACATTTTTAAGTTTTACAAAGAAAAGTACACGTCAAGAGCGCGTAGTTCGATCTTTTTATACCTGTGTATTTCTTTTTTAGGGAAAGAAGAAACCATCTTCTTCTACCGGAAACCAGAATTAGATCCAGGGTCTGTTTTGCTCTTACAGCCTCACAAGTCACCAAACTGGACCTGTATTGTGGATCTGACGGAGACCAACGAGTTTGAATTTTGAACTGTTTTTCCATCTTCAGAAGACGTTCATGCAGACTGACGAGAGAACAACAAAATACACAACTTATTAAATACAGATGCATAGTATATTTTAGAAAATAGACTAGCATACAAATCCAGTTATTTAAAACAGTCAACAACATCAACGGATAAATTATGAAAAAGTGTATACCACGCGACCTTGCGACGAGGAGGAGGTAGCTTTTATAACCACAGGGTTCATAAAGGAGCTCAAGTTGCGAAAGGACGGAAGGGCTTTAGAAGGTTAGCAAATAAATGACATGAATGTTTGAATGAAATAGGAGGGTTATTGCATTTTAAAGAACGAACCTCTTCATCACTTCAATAAGGTGAAGTGACTGCGCTCCTGAAGAATCACTAGCCAACTGGTCCCTAAATCAAGTGAAAGTGACGTTATCAATGAGGTGTGTTTTACGTTTAAGGAAAAAAATAGATACTTGAGCACATTACAAAGCTTTGGCCTACCGTGACAGGTAGTACTTCTGCAGAAGAGTGAAGTACTGTATCACCCAACCATGAGGACCCAAATCAACTGAAACCATAAAAATGGATGCAATTAAAAGGAAAACAGCTGACTGGAAATCAAATTCAGCGAGCTAAAAGCTGGTAGCAAAATGATTACCACTGAGGGTCCATCAGAACTTTGTTTACTAATACATGTACATACCATCATCAGGTTTAGACTTTTTAAGGATGGCAGCCTCATCATTTTTCCATCCCTCGATCATGTCATCTCTAATAGGTACTAGAACAATAATATTTAAAGGTTCAATATCAGAAAAATGTTTAACTCTTAGAGCAATGAGCAGCTTAATGTGCTCTACATAATTATATAAAAGCTTCTTAATAATTATTATTTTTCGTCTTCTGTATGCGATACTGTAACAGTAAAGAATCATTTTCTAATGTAAAAACACACCAGGAGAGTTCTTTTTGATTTCTTCTAACTCCAGCTCAGCAGATTTTTTTAGTTCAATCACTCTCCTCCTCTGTTTCACCAACAACAGGACTTGAATTGAAGAAAAGATACAAAAATTAAATAACAGAAAAACAACAACAGTACTCTCCTTTTTAGCAAAAAGGGAGTAAAGATGTAGTTAAAGTGCATATATGAATGCCATTTTACTGTAAAATAATTACAACATTGTGTTTGGTAACATTAGTAGCATTCTCTAACTGAAATCAATGGATCTTGGCAAAGAAATAGATCATTTCATTTTAACCCATTAACATTTTGAGTCAATAGAACCATTTTGTTGTTTACAAGGTTTACTAACCGAGTCTCGACCTCTGTTTTTCACAAAGATAGAACAGAGCATCTGAAATAATATCTTCTCTGTGACTTGCAGACATTTCCTTTGTCATTTTCTTGAACTGCTTAAGGTAGGACCAAAGACGCTCCAGTACTTCCCCATCAAACATCCCCCAGCCTTCTAAGCGCCGTGGACTATACAACAACTACAGAGTATATAGATAACAAAACAATTAGTTATTGCTTATTTCAATTATAGAGGCAGCATGGCCTAGTGGTTACCTAGGCACTGGACACTGGACTTAATATCTGATGGTCTTTGGATCAAGTCCTCTCCCTGCCACTGGTTTGCCTCCAGCCAGATAGGATTCTGATGTTATGTTGTGTTTCATATCTGTTTTTGAAATGCATTTGATCATATCCACATGGAATTTACAAGTATAATTATTATTATTATTATCATCATTATTATTATTATTATTATTTATGTTATTTGTTTAGAGGGTGGTTTATAAGAAAATGTATGTAAGCAGATTAAAATTTTAATAGCACTCATAAACTTCATCATCACAGTCATCATACAAAGAAACTATTGTTAGAGAATGGCGGATTATTGGCCATTACCTTGATGTTATTGTTAAGGGATTAACCCTAAGAAATATATAGTTAATCATCAGGTCAATGAAATCACACTGCATATACAAGCTATTTTTAACTGCATTCTAATAACCTGGCATTTGGCACCATGTCCATAAACATGAAACTGTGGGCAGCCAAGTTCAACTTCATCTAAAAGGTCCCCAAATTTTTGCTTCTGCAAATTAAGAACATATTCACTGTAGTTAGTCCTATTACTTCTAAAAAACTACAGTAATGGAGGAAGAAATCATAACTAGCATTAATTAGCTGCCTGGCATTTCTGTTCATGGGTATATTTTTACAGTCCACAAAAGCCAATTTAAAACATACACCCTGTAAAGTATAAAACTACAAAGGGGGGAAACTGTGCTTACCTTGATGTGACTTTCAAAAAGGCAGCAAATGTCATACATGAAATGTATTGTTACTCCATTCCCCTTAGTTGCTACAAGGTCTTTCAATAAATAGACAGCATACCCTAACCTACAAAAATAATAGATGTTTTGGAACAATAAATAATTTGAAGCAGAAATGGGAAGAGTAGGCAGCTATTGCAATATTTTTAGTGAGCTTTTTTGTTGTGAAATACATGTAAGTAGTCGGTAGAACTCTGGCAGTCAACAAATTATTTCAAACCCACCTTTAATTGTCATTCTACATCATGGTGAAAGTATAATATTTCTGTGTCTGTTTCAAACCATCAAACATACATAGGGCAATACTTGCCTCTTATTATTACCTCTTATTATACGGCCAAACGAGAAACCGTTAACTCGTTTAATGTAAATGGTTCGTACTACTTGACATTTTGCTTGTGAACGGCAATGAGCTGAATTTTAATCTGCAAAAGTTTTTGCTCGTCCTTTTTACCTTTTTTTTCTCTCCAGGCTTGTTGTCACTTCCATAATATTTTAGTATTTTTAAAAGAAAGAAGTCATGCAATATTTTTGTATTTTACTTTACAACTTTTTTACCATAAAATGTAACCGGTCTAGATGCCCGTCTAGATGGGAAAATCTAGACTGCGGTCAATATCAATTGCAGCCAATCAAATTCGTGAATTCGGTAGTCCCCAGTCCTTGTGGGAAACGGTCATATAATAATGTCTGGTAAAGTGCACTCCAGTTTATTTTACTTTAATTTAGGTACTGAAAAATCAAAACAAGTGAAAACATTTTGAATAAAATCAATCTGATATAAAGGGATGGCAGTTAAATACCTTTCACCTCCTTTCAAATTCAAAAACTTCATGGGAAATCCATGTTTGCAGCTTATGCCAGAAATAGCTGTTTCATCCAAGGCATCAAACCTTCCTTTTGACAGGATTTCAGAACCAGCCTGGAAATCACTGCAGTCCTTAAACATGAGCACAAAATAAAAACTATAATACACTCAAATGTTAGTTACATTTAAATAAATATACAGTTATGAATATTTAATTATTGTAATGAATAACACTCCCTTACTGACATCAAGTTACAGCTTGAACTAACCAGCTTATACAATAAACTGCAATTTTGACAGCTACTATAATTACAGGAAGATGAAAAAAAAAACAGTAATGGCAATAACACAATGAAGGTGCTGTAAAAAAAAAATGATCAATTTTTAATGATTAATTTTATTGATCAAATTATTCATCCATTAATAATAAGATCAGTCAATAGCCACAACAAACATTATTTTAGAATGTAATGAATAATTCACAGAAATAAGAAAAAGAAGAGACAATTTAATGCAGAGATTAAAAAAGACACACCTTGTTAGGTTCATTTCTACTTGAAGGATAGGCAGCCATGAAGTTATCCACATTTTCTTGATTGTGAAAAAACATGATTTCACTGAGTGGGGGTCGATAACTTCCACCAGAAGACTTTTTTCTAGGCAGCCCAAAACAGGCATCCAGAGACAAGAATATTCTACCATTTTCCTGTTGACAATTATTGGACAATAAATTTGTAAAGTATAACATTACATTTTGTAGACAAAAGGATTTAAGGTGTTGTAATTATACAACCTGCATAACAAGGTCATAAATTATCTAAACAGGTCTTTGTTATTTATAAATTGTTATTTGTCCTTTTTTGTGAACACTAATAAAATTGATAGTGGGTAATAATTATATATATATGAAACAAACAGCAACTATATATGTGTGTGGAAGCACTTCACCTAAACATCTGATAATATAGCATATTTGCAAGAGTGTTAACCTTTAAATTTTGTGCATTTGCAAACTACTGGAATTGTTAGACTGAATATATATTACAAACCAAATGAACAGAGAACTAAAAATGCACAACAACATAACATTTAATCTCTATATTGAAAACTACTTTAATTAATCTGAATTTAGTTCTTTGAAAATGGCAGCAGAGGTTTTCAAAGTTTTACCTTGGGACAAGCAGGACAAACTGGACGCCTGAGTGGGCAAACCTCATTTTCAGTAAAACACTGGAGAGCCTTTACATGATACCTGTTGTAAAGAGACATACCTTTAATGTGCACAGTGTTTACACTAATAAGCATTTTAAACTAATAAAAGCATCTATCGAGTTCAAATTACCAAACCATATGGTATTTTTTGAACCAGCATTAATGACAATAGATAATTATTTGTTGCACTATCGTGGCCTAAGAATTAAATCAGATATTTGAGTAATGTCTTCTTTCACTTGTAGTCTTATATTTTCTGGAAAATACTTTTAATTATATGTAAAACTCAATCAAAAGGGATATTGGTTGTTTTTATTCCTTTTCACAAAACAAAGTAACAAGAATTATCTTTGTATTAAATAATAATTTTTTAACATAACCACTTAAATAAAAACTCTGCAAATCAGTTTGAGTCTGGAAGTTTAGAACTTGCAGAAGGAATTGGATTCTAAAAAAAAAAATTGAAGAACACCGGGTGTCACCAAATGCACTGAATACAGGAGCTCACCTCAAGAGACTTTGCATGGTTTTACAACCCTAAACTGTGTTGATCACAAGGTATTCCTAACTTTTAACTTGACCAAATTTCTATGGTCTTCATTACCATCTACCGAGGTATCAGTTGATGCTTTGTGTCAAATTTATAACACTTTATTCAGTTCTCTTTGTTTTAAACTGGTTATCTGCATATATCACCATAAATTACCATACATAGAAACAAAGGATAATAAAATTTAAACTAAGGATAAAGTTGATCCAAAACATTTAACTACAATCTAAGTTACTCATTAAAACACTTCTAAAGGTCTTATACACATAAAACTGGGATGCTGCAAGATAACTGTTTGCTGGAAGTCCTAAATTCACAAACATTAATTGTTAAGCCACCTGAATTCCTCAAAGCTGTCAATAAATTGGTCATATATCTTCCTTTTCTGCAATTAAAACAATAAATAACAAATATAACAATTTGCTACATCTGTTCTATTGTAAATCTATCACGAATGCTATTCTCTGATTGGCTGCCCTACCCTTTATCTATTCTGTGATAGATAGTGAGTAGTAATCAGTTTGAGTCTGGAAGTTTAGAACTTGCAGAAGGAACTGGATTCTATTCTGCAGTATACAGTACTGTACACTCACCATTATCATAGCATTGTGTAGTTTGCAATATTTCATTTGGTGGTATTTTTTGTCTTCCAAATATTTGTTAGCTGGGAAAGTTCTCATAAGCGGACATCTAGGCTACACCTCTGGTGGTGGCCGCTTATGAGAACAGTTCTTGTAAGGTGGCCAGCTCCAGTTACAGACACTTTTAACGTGTCCCGAGGGTGTACATGTGTGAGAGCTTCAACTGTATTTTCATTTGTTTAGTTTCAGTATCTATGAAGGAGATCATGATATAGTTTTGGCTAGGTCATGAAGATTTATACTAAAGCAATAATATATTATGATCTCATGATTTCTATATTATTTGTGTGATGGTTTATTTGGTTTTGCCCTCAATAATTCAGGGTCGGCCAGCGGGGGATAGTGGTATACCAGTATACCCGAAAAAGATCTGCCAAAATACCCCAAAACACCCAAGATTTCTCCCAATATACCTAAAATTAATCAAAGCGTTATATAGTCTACTATATACCCGAAATTAGTAGTATACCCATCTTTCAGCTGAAATATACCATATACCCGAATTAAAAAAGCCCCTTAATACCATATACCCAAAAACCCTGGCCGACCCTGATAACTATCACACGATGGAGTCGTTTACAGCTAAACCTATAACGAACCTTTATGAGAGGGTGGGAGTAGAAGTCTAAGGCCTTCACAAGATCAAAAATGGAAACTTGGCATTCCATCGCAAGTGCCAGGGTAAATTCCATCAGACTTGTGGTGAATGCCAAGGTTGGTTCCACTGGCGTAGCAGGCCACAAACCTTGAAACAGAAAACTCTCTGCCACACTAAAACAAGTGCAACAGAGAATCTTCAATAGATGCTGACCACCTTCAGAAAAAAATATTCAACAAGGAAGAACATTGCTGACTTTATACCGATATTTTAATAGCCTTAGAATTAAGCTCACCAAAACAACATAAATGTTTACAATATATTAAATAACTGCAAAAAGTGAATACCAAGACTACATTAACATGAACAACAATCATGGTTTGGTCTTTAGGGATAGCTTTACCTCTTTCATCTATAACCGTTATTTCCCTTGTGTAGGAAAATGAGCAAGAATGATAGGGATTACTCAATGTCCTGTCAGGAACAGTGTGCAATTTCCAAACACCGTCCTGAAAAATTCAGTATAAAAAAAAGACAAGCTTAATAAATTTCTTAAACCCGGGTTACTCTTCTGGGCAAAAAACAAAATTGATAATTATAAAGGTCATGCATACCTGTATTATTTCTGGGTGATGAAAATGATGTTTGGTCTGATGCAGGTGATTACAGCAATCAAGGCAGAAGTATGCCGTAAAGCTACAATCCCTGCATCGACTTTCCACCGTTTTACCACAATTACATTGATGGGGCACGAAACCTTCCATTTCAAAAGAGAACTTCAGCAATGTGGATCGCAAGGATTCCCAGTTTTTGTGGAGCCTTTCCTTGCGCATTTTGTAGGAGCTGGTGGAGGAAGTGGGCACCACATCATCGTCGGAATCTGGCGGGTCACCATCACACAAAGCGCACGGATCTTCCTCTTCTTCACCTTGTTGCACATCTTCCACACTACGATGTTGCTCTTTTTCCAGAGGCAGAGTAGAAGGAAGTTGGACGGTGGATTTTCGGGTTTTATTTGATCTGTCTAATACTTTAAAGGAGGAAAATCCTTTCCTCTTACCCGGCCCAAAAAACATTCTCATCAAAATCCAATATGGCGTATCTTATGGGCAATTTAGTTACTCATTCACCCCTCCCCCAGGTCTAGATTTGTCAATAGGTCTATCCCGATTACAACGCATTAATTGACTGGTTACAACGTCATTACAAGTCCAGTAGTTACTGGGTTACAACGTGAGGAACGGCTCCTTTCTCACTCAATTGAAAGACTCGCGTCACTCTTATGAAATGGTTGAACGGAATACAGACTTCGAGTAGTCTCTTATTTTTCCTAAAGATAGTGAGGTCACGCGTATCCTGTGAGCATGGTGAATCCGCGAGACGCGAGACTCGTATCTCGCGTCTTCGCCGCTCCACGCTCTCAGAGTTGGGCAAAAACAAGACACGTTATTTCCGGTGCGATACAAGAGGTTCAATGGTTATCTCGATTATCTAAACACATTTATTTACGTGGTAAAGATTTGTTTTTAAATCTATGAACTGATGCTAGTCCTATTTGGAACGTAATGTATTTGAAATAAAAAAGAATACTAAGTAAAACAAAAGTTGTCTGCAACACGAAGTATGCCTTCGCATTAAGACTGGGAATCCTAATGTTTATAGAATGTTCCCAAAAACCTTCTGATAATCTGCCCGCATCCACCCCTCACCCCGCCCCTCGCCACTGAACCGTACTGTTTTCACTCAGCAGCTGGTCAGCGGTCACGTTTACGAGGTAAACAAACCGATCGATTCTTGATCACCGTCCTTGTCGATCGGAATATCAAAATACCAGCGTGATAATGCCGCAAAGATGAAGCAGTTATGTTATTTAATTCGCACTTCACATTCGAGTCGAAGCTTGGGTGGCACAGGTTATTTCTTGCGGTGGAATCGACGAGGGGAATTCAGAAAGTTGTAGTGTTTGTATTGTTGGAATAAATGGTCGCATGGGGATGGTAAGTTTAGCGAACAATTTCAAATTTTGCCGCTTGAATTGAAAGTAAAGTTCATTTGAATTGCTTTCTTATATATTTCTGACGGTTTTAGATTTACCTGCTTGATTTATATCGGTTACGCTTCATGTTGACAAGTCCCTCAAAATGGCGGCCAAACTTGGAGATTGCCGAAAATTAGGTTAGTTCACGGAGTTATAAAGTTCTCGTAAAGGTCGGGCCACAAAGTTTTTTTCTGTAGTTATCTTTTCTATGGCACCTACTTCCTAGCTATGTTAGTTGGATCAGTAAAGAACGCCTCACTTTTTCAAAAATTAACCTTGAATTTGATCGGTTTTGGCGTGTTTGATTTAGGCGAACCGATAAGGTGTCATTCAAGTCTTCCTGTTTCCTTGATTGACACGTGATGTTTACGAAAGTCGCCTCGATAGATAAGATAGAGTTAATATACATGGCTGTGGTATTTGTTTTTTGCTGAATTCCGTAGTTTTTTGTAAATTGTCCTCCAAAGTTGTATGAAATTAAAGTCTTGAAAAGTGTCACGACAAGCCTTCGCTCGAGTGAAATTTAATTTCCGTAAAACTCTGAAAAATAAAGAAATCCGATCAAACTGATTGTGGTTTTAGTATAGGTACATGAATGTCTTACAACACACGAGAAACGAGCGAAATCCGTGTCTCAAGCAAAATCGACCGGACCGCTCTTACAGAGACACTCTCTTAAAGGTTATGAATATTTACCTAGTGGCTCATCCACAGCAAGTACTTATTTTCAAACTTAGGAAACTGCAAAGATGGACATTTTGGTGGGCATTTCAAATGCTGCAATATTTTTGTAGTTCAGCAGCTCATCAGCATAGCAGTCTGCTTAGTAAGTTACTATAAAAAATATAAAGACATATTACCTGTTAGGGCAAGTTTGATTCAGACGAATGCAACCTTCATTACTATTTTTACACAGGCTGATTGACAAGAAATTCTCTGGATAGAGTAGGATAAAAACATATTTGAACAAAGTAACTGCAAACCATTGACATTAGAGAATCTCTGCCTGCCAAATTTGAACCAGTATCTCTCTTACAGTGGTAGCATTCGTTCTCTGCTACTTTTCAAGTGGAAGCCCTTGGTCATTTCTTTTGTAATTGACGATGTTCCTAGTAACTTCTGGTTAGGACCAGAGGAAGAAAAGGAAAATCTGTCTAAAAGGAAGTTTAAGGGAAAAAATTATGTGGTGCCTTTACTGCATTTTTTCAAAACCTAAACTATATACTAAACCACTGAGTTAATCAATCAAATAAAAATTACAGATTTATGCTAACCTTTCTTCCACAAAACTCCCAAATACTATTCCAGAAGCTCTTTCTAAGGGAATACTTGGGTATCTAAATTTTTTTCTCAGAGCGTCCAGAAACACCCCACATTTCCTTTGAAGTTTAACTTTTCCTCCATCAGAGAGAAGCTTCAGCTTTAAAGTATGACATTGTTTAACAACTCCTAAGAGCTGTAAATAAAACAAAGTGAAAAAACTAGGGTCTCAAATTATTTCTTCCATACAGATGCTCAGCTTATGGTAAGTACAAGCAATTGTTTGCTCCCTCAATTCCTGTTTCTCTTACAGAAGTCAAGATTACTTTCCCGAAGGAAAAAAATACCTAAACGTATAAACAAAACCTAAAAACCAGTACTTGCAGATTTCCTAAATTTTAAGACAAGTGTAGAAACTAGCTCCTTGATCTCTTCCAAACACTGACATTAACTTTCTGTCAATAATATCTGAAAACACGCGGCCGTCCTCACATTTATGCGCACAGGGTGGTAACGCATTCACTTTGGTTTTATCTTATTTTCTCCTTTTTTCTCCGGTCCTAATTATAAAAGGAATAGATTTATCGAGGCCAATGGGATGAAATTAGGAATGGGGTGTATCCAGTGTCTGTGTTTCCACTGTAAACACACAAAATAATATTGTTTACGACACTCAAAAACAGACTACAGACTTCAGACTTTCTTAAACGTAAAGAACCTTACTTAAATTGGCTCTCATTTTGACTGAAAATACTACTTGCTTGCAAGTTAACAGGTCAGCCTTTCTCAAACGTAAAGAACCTTACTTAAATTGGTTCTCATTTTAACTTAAAAAATTACTTGCTTGCAAGTTAACAGTATAAATGGTAGCCACGAAGAGTGACTGTATAACGTTCTCATGCATGTAAGCCTTTTCAATAATTCGGAATGTAAAACCTTTTTCTTGAAATCATTAAAATCATCAAAAAGCCACAATATTTGCTTCGCTTTGGATTTCCTCTCTTATCTTAGCATCCTTTCAAAATTTAATGAACGCTAGCTAATGTAAAGTAGCTATTACTAATATTTAAAGTTCCACCGTGGTTAAAAGTCGAGTAGGAAGAAAATTTCTGCACACCGTTTGGTATCTCGATTCTCGTTCAACTTTCCACAATACTGGATAGTCCTTCCCCGACTGGCGTACCGCAAAAGAAGCAAACTGAAAAATGTCTTATTTCATTGTGAACAGTCTTTTCAGTTTTGTGTTCTCATTTTTTTTTCGGGCTAATTGACAAAGTGATTTTAAACGCCGAGAAACTAATACAAGGTGGTCCAGACTCGCGCCAGTTATTCCAGAAACACGGCAAGAGTTAAATGCGAACAACAAAGCGACAGCGATGTAAACAGCGAAGTAAAAATACAACTACACACCATGGTATTTACATATGTCGCATGAAAGAATTCAACATAACTACAAATTTACATATGTATAGAACTGATTTGAACTGACTGGTGGTGACTTTTCATGAGATAAACTTCAATCTTGTTCTACAAAGGCAAAGGAAATATCGCACTTGCTCCGCGAACCAAGGGCGTAAAAATTCTGCATCATGCGTACTAAAGGCACCCGCGGTCGAGTGTCGATCGATACCAGCGATCGACACTCGACCGACATATCGATCGTGTGTGGTTGACACTTGGTCGACCTGTCGATCGACACTCGGTCGATATATCGGTCGATAGTCGGTGAATAGAATCCTACTTTTCGCAGACACTCCATCGAGTGTCGGTCGATACTAGCGGCGATCACTCGGTCGACATATCGATCGCTACCTAATGGTCGGCTGTCGGCAGCATGTCGGTCGTCTGTCGGCAGCATGTCGGTCGTGTGGCGATGGTGTATCGGTGTAGCAAGTCATTTTCAGTCTCAGCAGTATACCTCCTCAAACGGCAGCTATCTTGTCTAATACGCCGTCAGCTAGTTAGTGCTAGGTGGAGTAAGCTATTTCGTAGATTTCGTGCAAGAGCAAAAGTTACTTTGAACAGGGTGGTGCAGGGTTATTCGAGACGCCTGATTTGACGGGGAAAAAGCTCGTGATTCGTGAAAAGAGTTCAATTTTAGTTGTGATTCGCGAATTAATAGCCTCACCTGGGGCCCGTTTCTCGAAACTCCCGAAACTTTCTGGGTCTATTTCGGGTGCTGTAATTTCCTACGTATCTCAAAGACGAAGACGTTTCTAGGAGTGAAATTTTGTAACAAGTTTGCCCTTTCATATCTTAAAATCATAGTCAAAGGCCAACTTTCTAGAATAAGCGGATCGCAGTTTTTGAAATGGCTTTTCGGACCCGGAAAGTTTACGGAACTTTCGAGAAAGATCCGTGAACTTCTTGTTTTGCGGACTGTGATTTGTGAATCATGAGTAAATTTTCGTGAAAACTGAGAATCTAATAGTAACTCATGATCAATAATCTGTTTTTATATAAGTACTGAGACTTATTCACGAAATGAGAGTGATAAAAATAATCGTTCATTTTAAAGTCTCAGCGAATAAGCGACGCGAACGATGAAATTTCAGAGTAGAACATGGTTCGCGGCGTCTGATTGGAGGGACGATGATTAGTGATCGCACGTACGGGGAAACTACGTCATTCTCGGCGCGAAAACTGGCAAGCTGCGTTCAGTTTCAATTCAAGCCGGAAAGATTTGTGGATGCCGTTTCGGTTGAAAATTTCATCGCAGAACAAGACACAAAGAGATGTAAAACTTTTGCACAGAAAAAACTTTGGGTTTAGCAACCAAGTTCGTGTGGTAAATTGACCATGTTACAAGAATTCGAGAGCTGACGTTTTGAGCGTTTACCTTAGCCTTCGTCAGAACGAATTAGGGAATTATGGGTTGTTATCGGTATCTATACTGAACGAAACAAAGAATGATATATGTATTAATTGATTGCCAAGTTTTGAGCGACGACTATATTTATAAAGAAGAATAACTTCTATAGCTTTATTCAGCCGAGCTGTCATTCAAGGTTGAAGTTTTTTCATTACATTAACACAGTTAACTGATCGGTGATCAAAGCTCGCACTAGAGGAATCTCGCTCAGCTACCGCCGAATGGTTGAGACTGAAGCCTTCAGTGGATGTCAGTGATGATTTGAACTGGACTTTACAAAGGACAAGTTGGATAAGTCCTGTTAGACATACATCCTGGACAAATTAAGTATGTATGTATGCATTATCATAATTATCCTGGATAGATCTCCTAAAATTTTAACTGATATACTAAGCGATTAAGGGAAGTTCAGCTCATTTAAAAATTGATTGAAAACTTTATCTATGTTTCTATCATTTCCTCAGAACGGCTTTTTTTCTCAAAAGAGGGGTGTTGGTCGTTGGGTGGGGGGGGGGGTTAATTAGCAGCTCCTAGATCCTTAGTTTATCTTTATCAATTAAACGCATCAAGAGTTTTTTTGTTATTTTCCGGTGTAAAAGCTTTCTTTAGGAAAGAAAGGAAGAAGTCTGTCCTCTTCCTTGAATCGTTTGGACTGCGCCCTGTACTCTGATGGGGCAGCTCGGCAACGTAGCTCGATGTCTCTGACCGACGGCTTTCCACAACGATCCCTCTCCGTCTCCGAAGAGATAAAAACTTTCAGACGCACTTGAAAACATGGAGCCGGCATTTTTACTAGCGGTTTTTGAGGAATATGAAAAGTAATCGGAGGGTTATGAAGTCGATCAGCCCATTTCTGGCTTACTGGTGTGTCTCCGATTTTCCATCGAGGTCTTGTCCATCTTCCTGGTGATCTCTTTCGCTGTCTTCGTCGGAATCGCTTTTCCTTCCTCACTATAGGAGTGTTCCTCCTCGTCAACTTCCACTGGTTCCTCCACACCGTTGTCCTCGCCACCTTCACTCTCCTCCGACGAGCTGTCTGTTTCACATGTTTTTCTAGTTACACTTTTACGTTTCTCAATTTCTCCTAGAAGAAGAAATAATAATTCTAATAGTTATCTCGTCGTTTGCTTCCAACAGTCATTTCTTTTTTGTTTGTTTGTTTGTTCGCTTCCTTGTTTTTCATTTTGACATACTAGGGAGAAGTTAACGTTGTATCTGAAATAAGTTTGCCTGCAAAGACAGAACCTTAACCGAGGGGACTACAAATTTGCAGAACCCGATTACCCGATTATACAATGGGCTAACAAAAGCGACTTGATTCGCTTTAACGAAGGGCAAACGTTCGAAACGTCAGCTCTCGAATTCTTGTACGGTGATCAGTTTACCATGTTAACTTAGTTGATAGATCCAAATTTCTGTGTCTCACTTGCCCACCGACGCAGCACCACAGTTTCTTTAGAAACTATAAGCCCCCCCCCCCCCATCCATTTGAAATACTTATGCCAGTCTACTCAGAACTTGACTAGACCAGATGGCTAGAAATGAACGACCTGTTCTAAATATATACATACGCAGACACTTGACACTTACCCTCTAAAGCGTCGATGGGGCGCTTCTATTTTTTTATCATCTCCAGGTGTTCATCTTCCCTTTCCTGGAATAAAGCCTCGTATTTTTTCCTTTGTTCCATAGCCGCGGCTAATTCCTCCTGGACCTCTTCGTATTTCTTCTGCCACGGGGTCTTTTTACCGCTGTAAAAATGTAGCCACGAAAAAGTTGTCGGCAAAATAAATTCTTCGTGACTGAAGTGAGTATTGTAGATGCCAAATAAGTGAAAAGACCTTACCTATCCTTTTTTATCCCTTTCTTTGCTGGAGGCTGTGAAGCTGATGATCCGTCTTTCTGACCAAGAGACCCCTCGTCCGAGTTTCTTATTTCTTCAACTACTCAGGTTAATTAAGGCCTGGGTCACCCTGCCTTTAACCCATATTTTCACAAAATTGAGAATAACTTAGCAAATTTGCGAGGGATTTTTCTCATACTTGGCAGAAATGTGTATCACTACCATCTCTCTCGGACTGAATTGTGGCAACGTAATATGATACTCTCAACAGCCAAAAACAGTTAATTTAGGCGCCAAATTCGTCGGTTGCTTTCTTGAGCAAATTCCCACCACTAAACACAGGGCAAATCAAAATGCAGTTATCGCTATGAATATTTGAGACGTTTTTCATTGTTTTCCCACTTGGAATGGCTGCCAAAAAAAAGAGAGATGTGCTAGGCAGATTAAATCAAGTTTTGTCTCTGCGAAGCTGCTTCCTCTATCATGGTTTTCGCCTGAAAACATCTTAGCCTTTACCCGGTTCCAACCGCTATCAACGAAAGTAATCCCACAGGTTCCTATTTGCAGCGTTCGAGGG